>NW_015505254.1:1078851-1090361 GCF_001515645.1 Sinocyclocheilus grahami | reverse complement strand
TATATATATTCCTTTTTTAATAAATAAAGTTTATATGTAACTAAATAAAATGTGTATTTATTAAAATTACATTAAAACATTAATGTATAAAAAAGGAATATATATTTATGCATTCATACATTTATAACATTAGTTTATATGTAACGAAATAAAATTATATTTAAATTTTATTGTTTAATTGTTTTAATTAATTGTTTAATTGTTTTAAATTAATTGTTTAATATTTTAATTCTAGGCTTAGTTTAAATAGTTTGAAACTAATATATTGTCTTGATAATAAAGGCTGTATAAAACTGTTTATATTCAATAAAACAATATTTGTATATAATATTATATAATATATTAAGCAATACGGTATTAAAACTCAACTGAAAAACACACTGGTTCATATTCACAAAACAGCTATGAAAATCCTAGGAATAAAACAATATGAGCCCATACAGACTTTATATGAACAGGCAGTGATGAGAAGAGCATCCCCTTTTCAGTGAATACCAGTCATTACCATCGGGAAAGAGACTAAGAATGCCAATGTGTAAAACTAATAGACTGAAGCTTTCAGTTGTTCCTGCCTCGATAAAAATGCTGAACTTTACCAAAAACAATGCCCATATAGCATATTAGCACTTTATTGTGTTTTGCACTGTATGTATTTTGCATTTTATACTTATACATTGTTGTTGTTGTTTTATTATTTATTTGTTGTTGTTTTTGTCTGTTCAGAACAACACTGTAGCACATTTGCCCAAGACAAATGTCCTTTCGGGGACAAATAAAGTTTATCTTTATTCTTATCCTTATCCTTAAAAGGCTGTGCTGTATTGTGAATAAGAATTATGTATTACTTATTCACAATACAGCATGCCTCAAGTACCTTATGGTAAGAATATTTATTAATATGTAACTTTTTTTCAAGTAAATTCATTAAATTCTATCCTTCCATTAGTTTCTGACATTGGCAGTAAACAGCAAGAGATTGTTCTTACGTGTAACACGCTTCATGTAATCAAATAAAAAACAAAGAATAGGAACTTTTCTCATCCGCTGTGTGATTTATTGTTTTAACTATATGGTATTTTTTCACATGCATCTGCTTATATCAGCATGAGAAAAATATTTTTTTCCGACTTTTAGTTTAAAACAGACTGATTCATGGCACAGCACGTCATTAAACAGAGTAAAATAATGAGCATATCATACCTGAAAAATTGTATAATAATATTCCCTCTGTACTTGAGAAACTGGGGTTTTCACACAAACATCCACATATGTGGGTAGGGTGGCACTGCAATTCCATCCTGTCTGTGTGTTAGTGTGTTCTGACACCCATTTGGTCAGCAGCAGCCCTGCTTCAGCCTCTGTCTTATCATCTAGGAAAGGGCAAATGCAGGTGCTTCTGTCATCTCGCTCCGTCAGTTTGTTGGTATTCTTGGCTGTCGTGCCCAGTGAAATGTCACCTCTCTGAAGGCCTCCATCTATTTTGTGTATAAATGTCAATAATGAGTTATACAACCACAATATGGCAGAGGATTCTTTGCACAGGGGTTTTGTAACCTTTTTTCAATGCTGCGACTTTACTTAAAAAAATTCGGGTATGTCTTGAACGTTCCCCCAGAGCAGCTTTTCCCTCCTCTGTTATTTAACTAACCGCCTCTCCTGTGTTTCTTTTCTGTGTTTATTCTTACAGCATTAATTCCCCCTTTCTTCTCTCTCTCTTTCTCTCTCTTTCTCTCTGTTTCTCTGTTCCTGTGTGGGCTATGCAGAAAGAGCTCCCTTGTCTCAGTGTTTGACACGCGTCTTCCTGTGTGGCTGCCAGGACCACTGGGGACAGGAGAGGAACAAAGCTGCCCAGAGGACTGCCCGATTCAATTACACACCTAGGCCACAAAGAAAACTCAGACCGTCTGCACTCACAGGCACAGTGGCCTGCACCCAACACTTTGAATGAAGATATTTTCTTGGACACTGGATTGTTTTGCAGTTATTCAGCTTTTTGTGGACAATTTTTTGGTTGCATTCTAAGAAAATTAAATGATAGGGTGTTTGAACTCCTCCCAATAGACTACAACACATGATGAAGAGAAAATTCTGTCATCATTTACTCACCTTCATGTCGTTCCAAATACTGAAAAATATTATGCAGCACAACTGAACTGTTTTCAACATGGATGATAATAACAAGAAATATTTTTTGAGAACCAAATCAGCTATATAGAAAGATATTAGAATGAATATTAGAATTATTAGAATGATTAATATTAGAATGATTTCTGAAGAATCATGTGACACTGAGGACTGGAGTAATAGCTGCTAAATTCAGCACTGCATCACAGGAATGAATTACATTTTAAAATATATCAAAATAGAAAAATGTTATTTTAAATTGTAATAATATTTAGCAATACGACTGTATTTTTGATTAAATAAAGGCAGCTTTGGTAAGCAATAGACCATTTTCAAAAACATTTTAAAAATCTCATTGACCCAAAACTTTTGACTGGTAGTGTTATTATATTCATTTTATACCATAAATGCACTGTAAGTCACTTTGGATAAAAGTGTCTACCAAATAAATAAATGTAAAAGATCAAACTATAAAACAAAGAAATAATTGTGATTTTCTAAGGCCTTTTTAGGTGCAACACAAAGCATAAAACCCCATAACTGTGGTAAAAACCAATGTAACACACTACCTCAAGAGGTTTATTGTATTTATAAAACAGCAGCAAAGCAATATGATAATATGTCACATATATCATTCCTCTTACTCCTCCCCTCTCTTCACCTCATCCCTATTGTGAAGCCAACAGCCCCCTCTCTGGTCACATAATTACTCCTCGCTGATCCTAATAGCACATCACAGACACCGCCACTTCAGCCGGCCTCCGTTCAGAAGCACCCGGTCAGAGACGTTCGTTACCCCTGTGACCCCCCACTCTAGCACCCAGAGCGGGACCCACAACATCTTCTACCCCCAACACCCAAGCGCTGGCCCCCTTGCACATGCATTGTCCCCTGGGGTTTAATTGGAGTGATGTTCCCTATTGTGCTCGCACTCAATGGCAATGGAGAAGCCCATTGTGGGAGTGAATGAGGCCAGGAGTGTTCATTAGGTCCCGCGGCTGAATGGGTCTATCTGGGGGTGAGGACCACAGCACAGAGCGTCCCGGACCTCCATGGAGAGTGAAACCACCGTCGGTCTGACATACACTGACGCTTGGCCTCATGAAAGGCCTGTAACTGCGGGTTCATTTGTTATGAGCCTTTTGTAGCTCTAAGATAGATTAATCAGAGAAATAAAGAGAAAAAGAGAGGCCTGGATGCCCGACCATACCTGAGGGATCTAGAGCTGCTGAGAGGAGGCGGATAATGTCCTGCAATATCGAGAGACAATCGAACCGGGATTCAGATAATTCAAGTGTAAACTTGCAAGCATGTACACACAGAAGGTAAAAATGTGTGGCCTAAAATGTATGTGTATATATACACACACACACTATTTTTTTTTTTTTTTAAGTTTATTATGCTCAGCAAGGCTGCACTTTTTTAAATCAAAATACAGTGAAAACAGTAATAATGTGAAATATTATTGACATTTAAAAGCTTTCTATTTGAATTTATTATAAAATGTAATTTATTCCTGTGATGGCAAAGCTGAATTTTCAGCAGCCATTACTCCAGTGTTAAGTGTCACATGATCCTTATAAATCATTATAATATGTTGAATTGGTGGGCAGTTATTATTATAATGGTTATTATTATTATCAACACTGAAAACATCCTTGCTGCTTAAAATATCTGTGAAATATTTTCACTATTCTTTGATGAATACAAAGTTCAGAAGAACAGCATTTATTTGAAATAGAAATCTTTTGTAACATTTTAAATGTTTTTACCATTGAAATTAAATAGAAATATTTATTGAGCACCAAATCAGTGAATTAATGATTTCTGAAGCATCATATGAAACTAAAAACTGGAGTAATGGCTGCTAAAAACTTGTTGCCACCACACCAATAAATTACACTTTCAAATATATTAAAATATAAAGTTATTTTAAATTGCAATATTTTACAATATTGCTTTTTTTACTGTATTTTTCATCAAATGAATGCTGTTGAGCATAAAAGATGTCTTTCAAAAAATCGACCCCAAACTTTTGAACAGTGTACATACAAATATATTAAAATATATCTCTCTAAGTGTAGAAAATGCAGACGAAGAAGCATGAAACAAGTCGTCACTGCAATGTCTGATATGAATGAATTCGATTTCTCTTGGGGGACGGCAACAGCTGGGCATTTCCGCACTTCTGCAGACTGCAGCTGGCAATGTGTCTTTCCCCTGGCACACCGCCAGACCCATTCAGCAGAATCACGGTGCATCGTCCAGGACAGAGCAATTCAGTTCAGATCATCAGATTGAACTTGCTATAAAAACCTGAAGTATGCTTATCGACTTTTTAGTGCAACAACAATCCAAGGTGTTTATAGGTGTCATTTTTGCATGTACTGTAAAAGAACCACAGACCGAATTGAGCTTTAAACATTAAGCCTGCACCACAGGTTAATTAAACCTGTCCTGTAGCATGCCATATACAATGAATCATTTACTCACCCTCCTGACAAACAACCTCACCATGCTAGTTTGGTCTAAAGCTAAACAGTATATGGGTCTAACTTTGGTGACCCAGAACGTAAACGGAGCCTTTTAGGTAAACTTACAAAGCTTCCTGCACCCAGACTGCACTGACTCAAGCCCCGCCAGTCTCCTCCTGTCCTGTCACTGGAGCCACAGTCATGGAGCTGTCCTGACAAACACCAGCCCACATCCCGACCAGCGCTCGTCACGTCACCCCTCACAGCCCTGCTATTGAAGTTCGGCTGCTCTAAGAGGACTTTCTCTCTCTCACACACACTCATATCCGACAGCCAGGAAAGCAAATTCAATGCCAGAGGTCATGCAAATTAACATACACACAAGCTAGGCTCAAATTTAATGTTAATCTGACATCATAAGTAGTGTGCGTGTGTGTATGTGTGTTCTGTCTTATTCATTAAATACACAAACAAAATGTCTACCCGGCACTTTCCACCAATATAGGATACAAAATAGCGTCTAAAAATTACAATAACAATATTTTTCTTTTTGAAGAAATGTAAGTGAAGGAAAATGTTGATCATCTCTCTTACTCCTCCCCTCTCTTCACCTCATCCCTATTGTGAAGCCAACAGCCCCCTCTCTGGTCACATAATTACTCCTCGCTGATCCTAATAGCACATCACAGACACCGCCACTTCAGCCGGCCTCCGTTCAGAAGCACCCGGTCAGAGACGTTCGTTACCCCTGTGACCCCCCACTCTAGCACCCAGAGCGGGACCCACAACATCTTCTACCCCCAACACCCAAGCGCTGGCCCCCTTGCACATGCATTGTCCCCTGGGGTAGTGATGTTGTGATGTTCCCTATTGTGCTCGCACTCAATGGCAATGGAGAAGCCCATTGTGGGAGTGAATGAGGCCAGGTTAGGTCCCGAGGTCCCGCGGCTGAATGGGTCTATCTGGGGGTGAGGACCACAGCACAGAGCGTCCCGGACCTCCATGGAGAGTGAAACCACCGTCGGTCTGACATACACTGACGCTTGGCCTCATGAAAGGCCTGTAACTGCGGGTTCATTTGTTATGAGCCTTTTGTAGCTCTAAGATAGATTAATCAGAGAAATAAAGAGAAAAAGAGAGGCCTGGATGCCCGACCATACCTGAGGGATCTAGAGCTGCTGAGAGGAGGCGGATAATGTCCTGCAATATCGAGAGACAATCGAACCGGGATTCAGATAATTCAAGTGTAAACTTGCAAGCATGTACACACAGAAGGTAAAAATGTGTGGCCTAAAATGTATGTGTATATATACACACACACACTATTTTTTTTTTTTTTTAAGTTTATTATGCTCAGCAAGGCTGCACTTTTTTAAATCAAAATACAGTGAAAACAGTAATAATGTGAAATATTATTGACATTTAAAAGCTTTCTATTTGAATTTATTATAAAATGTAATTTATTCCTGTGATGGCAAAGCTGAATTTTCAGCAGCCATTACTCCAGTGTTAAGTGTCACATGATCCTTATAAATCATTATAATATGTTGAATTGGTGGGCAGTTATTATTATAATGGTTATTATTATTATCAACACTGAAAACATCCTTGCTGCTTAAAATATCTGTGAAATATTTTCACTATTCTTTGATGAATACAAAGTTCAGAAGAACAGCATTTATTTGAAATAGAAATCTTTTGTAACATTTTAAATGTTTTTACCATTGAAATTAAATAGAAATATTTATTGAGCACCAAATCAGTGAATTAATGATTTCTGAAGCATCATATGAAACTAAAAACTGGAGTAATGGCTGCTAAAAACTTGTTGCCACCACACCAATAAATTACACTTTCAAATATATTAAAATATAAAGTTATTTTAAATTGCAATATTTTACAATATTGCTTTTTTTACTGTATTTTTCATCAAATGAATGCTGTTGAGCATAAAAGATGTCTTTCAAAAAATCGACCCCAAACTTTTGAACAGTGTACATACAAATATATTAAAATATATCTCTCTAAGTGTAGAAAATGCAGACGAAGAAGCATGAAACAAGTCGTCACTGCAATGTCTGATATGAATGAATTCGATTTCTCTTGGGGGACGGCAACAGCTGGGCATTTCCGCACTTCTGCAGACTGCAGCTGGCAATGTGTCTTTCCCCTGGCACACCGCCAGACCCATTCAGCAGAATCACGGTGCATCGTCCAGGACAGAGCAATTCAGTTCAGATCATCAGATTGAACTTGCTATAAAAACCTGAAGTATGCTTATCGACTTTTTAGTGCAACAACAATCCAAGGTGTTTATAGGTGTCATTTTTGCATGTACTGTAAAAGAACCACAGACCGAATTGAGCTTTAAACATTAAGCCTGCACCACAGGTTAATTAAACCTGTCCTGTAGCATGCCATATACAATGAATCATTTACTCACCCTCCTGACAAACAACCTCACCATGCTAGTTTGGTCTAAAGCTAAACAGTATATGGGTCTAACTTTGGTGACCCAGAACGTAAACGGAGCCTTTTAGGTAAACTTACAAAGCTTCCTGCACCCAGACTGCACTGACTCAAGCCCCGCCAGTCTCCTCCTGTCCTGTCACTGGAGCCACAGTCATGGAGCTGTCCTGACAAACACCAGCCCACATCCCGACCAGCGCTCGTCACGTCACCCCTCACAGCCCTGCTATTGAAGTTCGGCTGCTCTAAGAGGACTTTCTCTCTCTCACACACACTCATATCCGACAGCCAGGAAAGCAAATTCAATGCCAGAGGTCATGCAAATTAACATACACACAAGCTAGGCTCAAATTTAATGTTAATCTGACATCATAAGTAGTGTGCGTGTGTGTATGTGTGTTCTGTCTTATTCATTAAATACACAAACAAAATGTCTACCCGGCACTTTCCACCAATATAGGATACAAAATAGCGTCTAAAAATTACAATAACAATATTTTTCTTTTTGAAGAAATGTAAGTGAAGGAAAATGTTGATCATCTACCTCACAATGTCAAACTAAGTATTCTTTGACCCATTTTACTTTCAATTTTTGCAACCCTGATATTAAAATTTGGGACATATAAAACCCTAATTTCTGTCATTTTCTAGCAATAAACTTTTATTACAATAGTCAATTTATAAGATTGTTTAAAAATGTCATTGCATTATTTTAATTGTTGAAGTACAGAAAGACCTCTGAGGTAAGACAGGCCAAAACCACCATTTTCAGTGGTAATACAGACATCTGATGCATTAAAAAATATTTAATTTTGATGCTAATTTAATTTTATGATACATAATCATAAAGCCCGGTTTCACAAATGGGGCTTAGCTTAAGCCAGGACTAGGCCTTAGTTAAATTAAGATATTTAAGCAACTTTTATAAAAATGCAATAGAAGAAAACATTACAGGTGTGCACATTGACACAGAACAATGACACTGACATATTTTAAGATATGTCAGAGCAAGATATTTTCATTTAAGACAGCTCAAACATGCATTTTAGTCAGGGACTAGCTTAAGCCTTGTCTGTAAAACCGGGGGAATGTTGTGTAATGTGAGATTGTTGGCTGTAATGCTTAAGAAAAAAAACATTCCTTCTATGTCTGTTTATTTTAGAGGATGTGTGGAGTAGCTCACACTATAAACACATGTATGTACTTCATCCCACAATCATAAAGCACACAATAACACACATACTCAACATATCCACATCAATACAATCACACTGAAGCCTGATGACGCCACATTCTCATACACAAGCACACACAATTTTCTTAGAGGTCTAGATAGCATCTGGATCAAATGGTATATGTGACAGCGCTTCAACAACTGGCATTTGTATTTCGTGTGTCTCCCTTCTATGTTCTGTCCTTTCCTGTTTAGCCTGGGCGTCTGCTGGGCGACTGTGGGCAGTAAACAAAGGAGGGCTACGTAACCACTATGGCACGCTCAGAGAGATGGGATGGTTTTCATTGTGGCAGAAAACCCAAGGCGGATCAGAAACTTCCACCATAAAAGTAAAGTATTTTGACAAACTCTGCATTAAGCATGAACTCGCTTATAAAAATCTATTAATTATTGATATTTGAAATAATTTTACAATAAATCCTAAAAAAAAATTTATATAAAGTATATTGAAATAATAATTTAATAATTATTTATCTTGATATTTATATTTTTATATTTAGATATTTCATTTTAAGTAGTAGACACATTATTTTTGTTACTCTGAAATAATCAGGCATGAAGAAGAAGAAGAAACAGAAGAATAAAGGAATGTTAAATATAAACATTTAAAATTACATTTAATTCAGTAGCTAAACTAAAAACGTATTGTGATTATTATTGAATTAACTGAAGAGCAAAGTCACTGAATCATATCCACATGAAAGTGTTAGCCTTCAGGTTTTAAAGGGGTCATATGATGCTTTTTTAAAGATCATTATTTTGTGTATTTGGTGTAACAGAATATGTTGACATGCTTTAATGTTCAGAAAACACATTATTTTTCAAATACTGTACATTATTGTAGGTCCTCTATGCCCCGCCTCTCTCAAACGCATCGTTTTCTACAAAGTCCCTCCTTCCGACAAGCGCAGTCTGCTCTGATTGGTCAGCTGACCCAGTGCATTGTGATTGGCCGAACACCGCAAACACTCGTCGGAAATGTAACGCCCCTTACCATAATCGCGAGCTTCATCTTTCAAAATAAATGTAAAGACAGAGCCCGAAAGGGGAACAGAGTCGCGTGACAGACACAGTGATGAATATGTGTTTGCAGTACACAAGCCACAGTTAAGACAGCTGACTCCACTGTGATGTGTCTCGCTCTCGCTCGCACACACGCACACACACACACACACACAGCGCAAAACTCCGCATTTGAACAGTCAATAGCAAATACTTAAAATAATAACAAAACAGTAGCTAATTCAGAAGCGCCAGATTGTCATAGCAAAGTCAGAATTACCTCCTCTCCTAGGTTTACGAAACGGTCGTGCATAAAATGCATTGCTGTTCTGTTGTAAGTAATTAAGATTCCTAAATACATCTACTTTCGGAAGGCCAAATAAAGTGCTTTTGCTTTCGTCTAGAAACACACAGCGTCTCCCTGACATGCAGCTTCAACACTAACTGCGGTTACTGAAACCACGCCTTCTTTCTTTGCGTGCACATTTGGGCGGCATTATGCAAATATTTCCACATAGTGAGGTAGATATGAGGGGGCGTGTTAGAACGAGCCGTTTTAGGGGGGCGTAGCAGAGTCTTAACTTTGATAAAGAATATCTCTTTGGTTTTGAGACTTTAGTCTTTGCAACTTCAGGGATCTTATCTATGCACAATCAGCTTGTAACACTCCAAAGAGAAAGGAAAACTTGAAATCGCATCATATGACCCCTTTAAGTTCTACTATGTGTGTACACATTGTTAGTGAATTAAATTGTGTTGAAAAGCAGCTCTGTTATATTTCTGCCTCACCCTCTTTTCTCTCCTTGTTTTGAACTAAATCAGCATTTCTAACTCCAGTTTCTCTCTTTGCTCTTTAATTTCCTCCCCTTTTAAATTCTTCAGCTCTTTCAACTAATTTCTGCCATCCTCTGCACAGTGAAACCCTACAGTAAAACCCTAGACCGCCTTCTCCACCGAATCTCTCAATTGCCATCCACCCCCTCCCCACTTCAACAGTTTGATCTACTCAAAGTCGCGCTCTTCACTTTTACAGTGACATCTGCGAATAGAAACTGTGTATCTGCCCACCCACGTGCTGCACATCACACAGAACAAGCTGTCAAAGATGTAAAGACATCACGTTCTGCCAAAAGCATGTACAAATGTCACCGTGCGACCCAGAGATCTGGCTGACAGAGCCGTCCTGGGATAGAACGGAGGGGTGTGGGCTTTAATAGGCAGCCAGGCTGCATAAAACTCACTGCTTTGTTAGTTTTGCAGCCTTCGTACTGTAAAATCCTAAAGCGATTCTCAGCGCCACCCTCTTTCATTGAGGAGTATCTGCAGAACAAATGTTCCTCACACTGGAGCTGTTACTGGCCACACGGTGGAGGAGGATGTTTGGAGAAGAACGAGAGAGAGTGTGTGCTTGTGTGGTGCTGAAACGGACTGATGTGTGAACACACACACAGTGGAAGGCAGGGCACGAGTGCCGTGGGGTGTGTGCAAATGAGCATTATCCTCTCTGCAGCCCCTCACATCCTGACTCACGCCACATCACAGAACCAGACCCAGCCAGTCCACGCTCACCCAGCCATACATCTGTCCCCGAGCACAGAGGGGACTGAAAAAGACAAAGAGAGGAGAGCCTAAGAGAGAAGCAGACGCGGTGGCCACACGGCAGCATGCCGGATAAAAAGAGGAAAAGGAGTGATGGAGGAAGGATGGGTAGAGCAAAATGGATACAAGGAAAGAAAGTAATAGGAAAGTCCAGCTGTGTCCCATTAGAGGTGGAGGACAGGAGGTGGTTGGGGTTGGCAGGGGGCAGTGTCCAGGAAGTGCTAAGAGGGACATACAGCGGTCTGGACAAGGGTTTTATTAGACAAACTGCCCTCTGTCTCTCTCTCTCTCTCTCTCTCTCTACGCCCTTGGGCCTAGCAAAGGCTACACCAGTAGAAAACTATTAGAGCTGTGGAACTGAGGCCGGACCACCCAGCGACACACATATTATAATGGCTACCAGGAGGAAGTCCTGCCATCAGGTCTGCAGCTGGAGAGAAAAAGAGACTGAGCCTGAAAGAGAATGTGGATGAGGCAGATGGAGAAAGAGGGATAGATAAAAGAATAAAAGAGGCGTCCGCTGAGGTTTTGCCACTTGTGAACACAGCTCTCCTTTGATTTTTTTGCTGTCTGACGCATTTAAATCAAACGCTTCCCCGCTGCCTTCG
>NW_015505254.1:1064952-1072886 GCF_001515645.1 Sinocyclocheilus grahami | reverse complement strand
TCTCTCTCTCTCTCTCTCTCTCTCTACGCCCTTGGGCCTAGCAAAGGCTACACCAGTAGAAAACTATTAGAGCTGTGGAACTGAGGCCGGACCACCCAGCGACACACATATTATAATGGCTACCAGGAGGAAGTCCTGCCATCAGGTCTGCAGCTGGAGAGAAAAAGAGACTGAGCCTGAAAGAGAATGTGGATGAGGCAGATGGAGAAAGAGGGATAGATAAAAGAATAAAAGAGGCGTCCGCTGAGGTTTTGCCACTTGTGAACACAGCTCTCCTTTGATTTTTTTGCTGTCTGACGCATTTAAATCAAACGCTTCCCCGCTGCCTTCGCTAATCTTGGTTTTGCACACGCTGTCGCTGGAGAGACACCGGTTGAAATAGTTCGCGCGCTTGCATCACAAGAGAAAATGCGCGCGGAATCTGAGAGCTTCGGGAAATGCGCGCGCGCCTCAGTGAATGGACCCTCCCGCCCTTTTCTGACAAATAACGAATATCGTCGGAAGCCCGAGGGGTAGAATGCATATTCAAAGCAAATAATTTCTCTGGTATGCCGGTGTATTAGCATATTCATCACCATCGCCTTAGGTAACGTAACCAAAGTTTTTAATAACGGTATCTCGCTTTTAAAAGTAACTGAACCGCGACAAGCATATGTGGAGAATTTGACACAGCCACCCTCCGTGTTAACATTCCGGAGCAGGATGTGTATACCGGTAATGAGCCTTGGCTCGGACTTCTGAGATCCTTTCCTCCATTGTCTTTGATCTTCTCCATCTGAGTTGTATATTGGACCGTCCAAACATGCGCACCGTCGCTGTCTCTGCAAACCACAAGATAGTTCTAAATAGCTCGATTCCTCGGCAGGAGTCATGGCAAGAAAGTATAGCCGAGGTGAGGGCGGAGATGTGTTCTCTCAAGGTCAAGTTAGAGATGAGAAAGATGGTAGATGTTTGGGCGGGACCATGGTAGATTCTGTTACCTCATCCAAATATAACAAACAAGGGTGGATCCGGTTGAAGTCTAGCCTTTGACTATGCTGGCTGAAAAACTATTTATATGAAAAATATCTTTATATGAAAAAAAAGATATTTATATGGCAGAAATGGTAAAATTAGTATGTTGGTACGTCATTTCCCATTCAGCATTGGCCACTCACACACACCTTCTCATCCTGTTTGCCAGATTGCCAGACCTACATGCAAAATCAGCCCAATACCAATGCTCAGAATATACTGTAGTGCTTAAAAAGGTTACAATTTTACAAAGCATCTGGACAAAGCATTTTTTACAAAGCATCTGGACACTTTTTGTGGGTTGTAAATATATAGTTAATATTATTTAATGCATTAGGAATCATAAACTGAGAATAAAAATGTATCCAATTCATACAGCACTTTTTAATTAATTTTTTTAATATATAATTTAACATAAGCCTAAAGTTGTAAAGTATTACATACATACATAGAAATAATGTAATGTGTCATGTTAAACCATGATGGGGGAAATGTTAGACTGAAAGAAAAAACAAATAAATACAAAATAAATTAATAGTTTTAAAATACAGCCCAATTACGCAGGAAAAGTACAGACTTGGCAACTCTGCTGTCCAGTTAAATGCTATAGGTTCCCTGATTTAATACTAAAGCTATTCAATCATTAAGAGTTTTATGAAGCTAAACTGACCTTTTTTCTCTTTTGTAAAAAAAAAAAGAAAAAAAAAAAAAAAAGAAAAAAAAAAAAAAAAGAAAAAAAAAAAAAAAAGAAAAAAAAAAAAAAAAGAAAAAAAAAAAAAAAAGAAAAAAAAAAAAAAAAGAAAAAAAAAAAAAAAAGAAAAAAAAAAAAAAAAGAAAAAAAAAAAAAAAAGAAAAAAAAAAAAAAAAGAAAAAAAAAAAAAAAAGAAAAAGATAGAAAAAATATTTAATTACAGTCATGGCCAAAAGTTTTGGCAGTGACATGAATGTTGTGTTTTGCAAAGTTTGCTGCTTCAGTATTTGTAGATTATTTTTCCACATTTCTATAGTATACTGAAAAACAATGATAAGCATATCATATATTTTAAAGGCTTTTATTGGCAAAAAAAAGAGTAAATATTTACAGTGTTGACCCTTGTTTTTCATAACCTCTGCAATTCGTTCTGGCATGCTGGATATTATCTTCTGGGCCAAATCCTGACTTATAGCAATCCATTCTTGCCTTATTAGTTCTCGGAGTTGATCACAATTTGTGGGCTTCTGCTTGTCCACTCACCTTTTGAGGACTGACCACAGGTTCTCTATGGGATTGAGATCCGGGGATTTGCCTGGCCACGGATCCAAAATTTCAATGTAATGATCTTCGAGCCACTTATTGATCAAGTCTTGCTTTGTGACATGGTGCTCCATCATGCTGGAAAATGCACGGATCATCACCGAATTGCTCATGGATCGTTGGAAGAAGTCGCTCTTGCAGGACGTTTTGATACCATTCTTTATTCATGGCAGTGTTTTTGGGCAGAATTATGAGAGAGCCCACTCCCTTGGTTGAAAAGCTTTGATGCGAAGCGATGATGGCTGCACGTGTTTCTTTGGAGGTAACCATTGCTAACAAGAACACAATGATTGGAAGCGCTTCTTCCCTTCTTTTATAGCAATCAGTCTGCTCTTACAATCTAATTAGTATGATAGTGATTTTACCTGACTAGTACTCATTCACAATTTCACATGTGCTGCTGATATGATTAGTCAATTAATGTTAGTTGGTCATTTTGTGTCAGGATCAAAAAACTGAATTTTTTTTGGCCAATGAAGCTTTTAGCAATTATTTAAAATGAATCTTATCACTCTACACAATAATCCAGAAACAATGTGAATGAACACCACAACAGCTTAAGCAGCAAACTTTGCAAAACACAACATTTATGTCACTGCCAAAACTTTTGGCCATGACCGTACATGAGAAGAGTAGCTACAAGTACATAAGTTACATTATAGTTATTAAATAATACATTATAATTATTTAAAAAATCACACAATGTTGAAATTCAAAAAATGAGCTGATACATGATATGATGGACTTAAAGAGTTTTAAAAAATCTTATTCAAAACCTAAGAGGTTATTGTAGCTTTTATACTGTGAATACTGTGAAGACTGCTATGCCATTTTGCTCTAGAAGTAGACATCGAAACCGTTTTAATTATTTTATAATTGATTTCATAGGGGTTCAGTAGATTAAAAAAGCAAAAGCATGTAACATATTTAAATTTTTTTAAATCCCAAGAAGTGTTAAATTTCAAGGAAAGAGCAACACAGCGCACCATTCAAAAATGCATAATTCACCTCAGTCTCTGAGTTCACTTCAAAAAGTGAAGCTTATTCTTTTGTAGGTAATTATTAAACCACCAAAAGCTGTCCAACACAAAGATTTACGAAGAAGGTGTCCCTGCCAGAAAGCAAAGTGTTGGGAGGGTTTATTCTCCCTCTGGCAACATTGTCACAATCACATGGTTGGTCTCTCGCTCAACCCTCATCCCGTCTGGTTTAATGCTGTAGGCTCCCTGACAGAGCTCAGGTCGGAAGATTTAATACTTAAGCTATTCAATCATTAAGGTGTTTTATACATCTAGCCTCGGCCTTTTCGCTCCCTCGTAAAAAATAATATTTGTCTTTCCAACTGTACTGTGAACCACAAAGTCCTTATATTTTATTTTCATCTGTGCTGTAAAACCTTGTTCTTGCCCTCAGACCCACCCGGCTATGGGCAATTACCTTGTTCTGTAACTGTACTGTGGTGTGCGATCATGTATGTGTATGCGTGCCTGAAGATGTATGAGCTGAGCTGTGGGGAAGCCACACTCTGGGCAGGAGGTCAAGGCTACTTGAGATTGCGAGAGTGTGTAATATGTGCTTTAACTTCCCTCGGCCTGGCACACGCATGCTCACCAGCCCACATTTGCAGCCATGTTTTTCCAGGCCTGAAATGTTACTGCTTCTGTGGTGGTAACGAAAAGACAAGTTGTAAATGAAGTGTGAGACGAAGTTGGAGTGAACAAGTGTAGAATAACACTGAGATCAATTCAAAGAGAGAACACACCTAGATCCATGACTAAGGTTTCATAACTGAAGAACATCTCATACCTGGTACTTCAACAGTCTTCCTCTCAGTTTTATCAGTAGAAACTCCACAGCGACTGTCCAGACGTTTAACATCACTGTGTGCTTGAGTGCTGTGTCAAGTCAGCTAATGTTATTGCTGCCTCATTTCCTAATCAAAGCGCTAACTTATGAGATGAGCTGAGTGATTCTGTTAGCATTGTGAAGAGGCATCTTCAGGGCTGTCATTTTTCTCTTTTACTCCAGGCTCGTTAGAGGACAACGATCTGCTCATTAGGAGTGTAAGTAGCGGGCCTGAATATGAGTAACTCTCCAGAGAGGCTGCTCAGAGCTGTTCACAATAGCAGACTGGCAAACTACTCTAAGCAAATTCTCTGTCTATGGATGGGATATATGTATTACATGCTGCAAAATTTGCAAAAATGTGCAGTACATACTAAAGAATACTAAGATGAATATTACAGACAATAATGCAACACACTCATTACTATTATTATTTTAGACATTTACATATTTTAAATATCTGAAACAGGTTTGCTACTGTTTTTAAATATATATTATTTATTTATGTTTACATATGAATTATCATTAGCCTTTATTTAGATATTTATAACAAACCAGTTTCAATTGACACACTCTGGAATTCTGATTACAGAATTCTGAATATAATTTGATTTACATCCATTTTCACAGTTAGCATTATAGAATAGTACATTAGAATCTTCTGTAATTTACCTAAGATGGGATGTTTTCTGTTCGACTTTTCATAGCCTTCAGAATATATCAAATAAGCTGTTTGATCTATATCTTTTAGTATGTGTTTCTGTGGCTAAATATGAGTATTTCATGACCATGGCATTACATCAGAATACAGAAAATTGAGCATCCATTTAACCAGTTTCAAATTAAACATTAACTCCTGTTCTCTTGTTAAAGCGGCTAGTACGTCACTCTAAAGGTTGTAAATACCTTCTCATAGCCTCTTCCTCACCTCCATGTATATAGCTACAGTAATGAGGTCCACCAGATGGCTCAATATGTGCATGTGATGCGTGTGTAATTTGGCAATATTGCATAGTCCTCCTGACCCTAAACTTAATGCATTCTACCAACTTCAGTATACAACAACCTAAGTATACGCTCAATTCTCAACTACTAGATTATATCCACAAAAGACATCTGTTTATCATTTGAAGAGAATCCACTGAAGATATTTTTGCCTGGATTAAATGCAGATTAATCAGATTGTCAGGTCTGTTTTTATTCCCCTCATTACATTTTTATCTTGGATCATGACTAGAACATCAATTTTTTGGCCTATACTCTCTCCATGGCAACAGTTTATGTATTCCTTCTTTGACATCATGAATGATTTTGTCACCTCTGTCCTTTCCATCCCATTAATAAGGCAAACACATTACGGCACAGCAAAGAGAAGATAACAGGAGCCTGGATTTTCCTCTCGAACCTCCTCCCAAAGAATAAAAATATTATCTTATGCTCATTTATGATTTAAGCTTTGACTTTGTGGTTGCCTGTAAGGTTTTGAGAGTGAGTCGGTCCCATGGACAATGAGAAGCAGCAGCTGGACTAAGCTGGGGAACAGAGAGATGACTATGGGCATGGAAAAATTAGGTATTCAGTAACAGCATTAGGTTACAAAATTCAGCATTGTCAACACTTTTACATACTTCTTTCTCTGCAGCAGGAGTTGAGTGACTCTACCCCTTTGCCAAACACACTTAACCTCCATAGCCCACATTAAACAAATCTTTTTCGGAGCCATGGCTTACTGGTGTCCAACACAATGACCTGGAGTCTAATACAGGAGAGTTTGGTTTGCGATTTGATTCTATTCTTGATTCCTCCCCCCTTCCCCTTAATTATCTGTCCTTTCTGTATACTCTCTTCTAAATAAAAGCACCAAAAAACCTCATGAGATCTGGTAGTGTTGGAAAACAACATGCATTAGCAATTCTTTCATGCTTTTACCATTCCATCTAAGATGAATATTCTCTGTCTGTATGGGTCTGTCTTTTCTCATGTGCTTTCTTCCTCTCTGCCTACCATTATGCCGGTTTGTCTATTTTCCTACGCCGCGTTTGTTTTTCTGCAGCATTCCAGCGTTCCATTGCCGCATTAAAGCCGGATTCCTGAGTATAAATGGATTACATCATTGTTATTGAATAGATGTTGCTAATTCAAACGTGCTGTATGGATTTGTTTTTAGAAATCAAGTACAGTAAGTGTTCAGGGAAGAGCAAGAGCACTGGACAGGAGGAAGCAGAAAGAAATGGAGAGAAAGCCACAGGAGCAAGTTAAAGAACCCAACTAAACTTTATTTTTTACCCTGAGTGTTGGGTTTGGAGGTATGGCCGAGCTTTGTGGCTGGGCTATGTTTGGGTTTCTCCCTATCTGCTGACAGCCTTCTCCATTGGATCGAGGCAGGACACTTCCCACAGCGCCGTAGCCAATCATGCCAATCAGATTTGACATTTCGAGAGGGCCCCAGAGTTAGGCCAAGCAACAGACTGACCTGTGAGCTCTGTTAACAATACCACTCAGCAGATTTCAACACCGGCTCAGTTCCCAAACACTGCTGTGCATCTCTAGGCTTGATATTGTCACAGAGGACAAATTGAATAAAGCTTTAATTGAGCACTGGATGGGGAAAAACCCAGCATTATAAGTCTGCTTTTCGCACTGAAATGCAGCAAATTGGCTCAAATGGCTGTTGGGTATTTTTGGACATGTTAACGCACATAATTTTTGAAACATTTCCATCAGACTACTGTTCTCCTGGGGCCTCACAATGAAAAACCCAAACAGAGACAGCCAACTTAAGTTGCATTAATGCAAACATGGAGGTGTGTATAAAACTGAGCAAAAGTGATCGAAACGATGATAAAGCAGGAGTATGAGAAATCTGAGAGTCCTGTGATTATGCCCATGAGTTTTTCCACACATACACACAGTTGTTCTGACCACCCAGCAACCGACCCCATCACTACTGCCCCTCACCCAGCCTGGAGTATGAGCTGGAAAAAACTACACTGCCCACTTCCTCTTCTTCCATTCAGTCTCTTTCGCCCACTCTCTCTGCCACTCCCAGTCATGTTATATCAGCTCGTAAAGGTGCAAGACTTTGAACCCCATTGTTAGAGAATCTCTTGCCCCTCCCCAGATGACAGCTCGGTTGCATGTCCATTAAACATATATATATAGTAAAAGACATATCTATACATTTAGGATTTCAGGAAGTATGGGGAGAAAGGAGTAGTTCATTTTTAAAGTCAGTTCTTAAACAGGCTATTCAGTGGGGGATGTTATCGTAATATACTATTGTTCAAAAATTTGGGGCCAGAAAGTTTTTTTTTTTTGTTAAGAAATGAATACTTTTATTATCCAATAATAAAACATTAAAGACTTTTAAATTGTTACATAAAATTTCTATTTCAAAGAAACGCTGTACTTTTGAAATGCTTATTATTCAATGAAGCCTAAAAAAAAAAGAAGTCTCGCAGATATTATCAACATTGATAATAATAAGAACATTTCTTGAGCAACATATTAGAAGACTGTAATGGTTGTTTAAAATTCAGCTTTACCATCACAGAAATAAATTACATTTGAAAATATTTAAAATAAAATAAACAGTTATTTTAAATTGTAATAATATTTCACAATATTAAGGTTTTAAATCAACTCTAGCATTAGAGACTCCTTTAAAACATAAAAAGTAGTGTATATTTGTGATGACAGAGATAGACCGACAGACCGACAGACCGACCGACAGACCGACAGGACAGACCGACAGACCGACAGACCGACAGACCGACAGGAC
>NW_015505254.1:1024235-1064746 GCF_001515645.1 Sinocyclocheilus grahami | reverse complement strand
ATATTTTCATAAGAAGTGAATTCAGACAGACAGACAGACAGACAGACAGACAGACAGACAGACAGACCGACCGACCGACCGACCGACCGACCGACCGAACGACCGATAGATAGATAGATAGAAATATGATGAATATTAAAAATGTGATGAATATTACTTTTCTAACTGTTGTAAACTAGATGTTTGAAACCAACATAGAAAACTGCTTTTAGACAAAACATGCATTGCTGCAATTACTGATCAAATCTTTGTGATAACTAGGCCTGTTCTCTTTCAAACTTGTATGTACTTCATCTCAGTTCCTTCAGCTTCACAGTTTTATTTATACTTAGTGAAGAAAGTTAAGGGCAATGTGAGCCTGGCACAAGACAGAGCCTTGAAGTCCTGCTAACCCTCTGAGGAGTCAGACTGCTGCTCTTCTGATGGTTAGGAGAACTTCTTTCCTGCCGCTAGTGCTGTGATCTGGCTTTGTCATTAACACTACTGCTGTCCGAGAATTACAGTAGTAGTACAGATTACCATCTCTCACATTCTAACCACACAAACCAAACCAGAGCAGCTAGTCTGATGGACAATTCTGGAAAGTAATAGAGCATTTTCTTTTACTGTTTCTCTCCTTCTACATGTACTGTACACTTGCTTTTTACTTGCCATCCTCACTGTACCTCAGTGTCTTCCTCTCTTTCTTTTACCCTTCCTTCTTTCCTCTCTCTGGTGCAGATGTTGCAGCGGTAGCAAAAGTCAGAGGTCACTGAGGGTTTGGGTTTCCTGAGCACAGCCTCCTGCAGAGCTCAGTCAGGACGCTTCCTTCAGCTCAGCCCACTCACTGCAGCCTCCTCTGCAAAAATATTAGTCTTCAAGCAGCACAGGGGAAAAAGAAGAGTGAAGGAAAATATCCTTTTTCTTTGCCAGCTATGATGGTACAATCATGGTTTCATCTTAAAGTAAACAATTTTCTGAGAGTGCACTTTGCTGAGCACAAACAATGTATAACTCTGGGTTGTCATGTCCAGGTCATATTTCACCCCAAAATCAATAAGAAAAAAAATATTACATTTTGCATAAAGGCAACGCACTCTATATATTAAGGACCATTATTAAAATTGGTCAATGCCATTTATTAACAATTTTTAGCTCCATGGCAATTAAGCATATTCACCACATGCACACAAAAATCATAGTAACTAAACAAAATATTTTTTTTCTCCATTATGATAACAAGAATGATATCTTTCACAATTCAGTAAGTAACCATTTTCAGGCTTTGTGAGATTCATCTGGGAGATCGAGACAAAAAATGGTTCTATTTTTATTTAAATCAGTTTATAATCAGCATAACAACTTATGTGAACAGTTGAATAAAACATAAATGAACATGATTTTGGGAATCTCTTGGTATTTGGCTTAACCTCTTTTGCTTTGGAGTTAAAACAGTCAATTTCACAAATTTGCACATTTCATTAGTAACCTAGAAACAGTACAGTATTTTAAATTTCATAGCATGTAATTACTTTAAATATTCCAAATGAATGAATCCTGAAACTTTCTGTTTATTTCCAAATTTAATTTAGATTTTGAATTCCAAATTTTCAATATGATCTCAGACGTTCGGGTCCCACTATTTTTATACAAGTATATATTAAACATAATGTGTGTTTGTGTGCATGTTTTTTTATTTATTGAGATACTACAGTAAAGAGATGACAGGAAAGCACTGAGAGAAGAGAGGGGAGCAGGATCGGCAAAGGACCTCGAGATGGGAATCGAACTCGGCTCGCCGTGAGCGCAATTGCACTGTGTGTCGACACACTAACCACGAGGCTATTGGCGCCGATGTTTGTGTACATGTTTACAAGTAAAGCCTATAAGTTTGTGTAAGTGTGTGTGCGCTCTAGCAAGGGCCCGGAGGTCTGGCCTCAGCACTCTTTATAAACACATCAGTTGAGTTGACAGTGCACAGTAGGGGTGGATTGCAAGGCAGGGAACTGGGATACAGTCCTCATAAAAAATCACTTCTAATTTATTTCCCCCCAAATTGGAAAGTGCACGCTCACACCTGACTAAATCATCATGCGTCAACAGAAGACAGCCCCCCGCCGCACACAGGCGAAACCTGAGCTCAGCTTTGCTGCACGGTCTTGGGACAGCCAGGCATGAAAAAACACACGAATGCACTGCGCACGCTGTAATGGATTCTGCAGATGTGCCGGTCCAGATAGCTCTGTTCTTAATATGGCCTCTGCTATTCAGAAATCCTTTATCAAATTTGTAATTTTGCTCTTTTTCATTCCTATCTCTCTCACACACTGGTCAGGATGGCCTCAGAATGCCCTTTCACTCTTTCTTATGCTCCCTCTCAAGGCTTGTAGCTACTACCCTTTCTTGTACCCTACCACCCTCCTCCCTTGCCTTCAATTCCTCCCTTCAGCTCATCTATCACGTCTGGGCCAGTTGGCATTTGTACGCGGGGTGTCCATGCTCAGCATGCTTCAGGAAAAGATGCCCTCCCCTTAATCTCATATTCTTTATTTAACTCATAATCAGCTTTCTGATCAGATCATTTTACCTCTGTTTTTTCCCTTCTTCGTTGCTCCAGGTTCCTGCCTTGTTCACACTCTTTCTCTACTTTTTTATCTCCGTGGAGTCCCAGCTTGCAACACCTAATGTGGAACACACATGTTATTATGCCAGATCAGATGTAGTTTACCATAAGCTTGACATAAACCAAACAAACATCATTGGTGCTCATGGGATAGGAGGTATCGAGACGGGACGGGTCGTGTCGGATCACCAGTGAGACAAAACACCAATGCAGACCTCCACAAAGGTGGAAACCAAAATGTTGTAGGTTCAAACCATGCGAGGGATGACCAATGCACTATTAGCATTATGCCCTAATGTAAAACACTTAACCCAGTGACGCTCTAAGAATACTCTCCCTGCAATATGTGTCAGCCAAATTCCAAATTAGATACAAGCTCAAATTAATTTAACTATGCTTAGCCTGCGCACTGGGGACTGGAAACAGTAAATAAATAAGGCACCAAAATGTAAATATCTGGTATAACCAAATCAAACTAGTCTAGGGTGATGACATGAAATTTCAGTATACAGTGTCTTAAGCATCATATTTAGGGACGAGAATTTAATGGTTTCACTTATGATCCCTCATAACAAGTCTGGCTCCAGGTTGCATTAATGATTCATTTAATACTTAAGAATAAATATTGGTTGGGAAAAGTGTGATTTAGTTGCCAAATGAATAATTTCAATATTAAATACATTTAAAATAAATGTGCATTTGCTTGTGACTTTTTAACGAATTTATTTTTAATAAATAAATAAATTTAGTAAATAAATGCAATCCAATAATTTACCTAATATAATTGTAGGTAAAGGTTAATACTTAATTCATTTATGAAATACTACTGACATAACTCGAAATTCTCAAAAGTAAGTCATTTGTTCAGGAAACACATCACATATGTCAAGCTCTATGTTTTTGAGTCACTAAAAAGAATCAACTTATGACAGTGATTTGTTCAGGAATTGTACTACATTTCTTGAGTATGTTTGATTCACTAATAAGAATCAGCTCACAAGAGTCATTCATTAAGCAATCTGATTAAACTGGTAATCTGATGCAAGAATGATTCACTAAAATGAACCGGCTTATAAAAGTAATTCAGTCCACGTCAGCAAAAGCAAATGTGCAAAAATTGTTAATGGAACTGAACGACATTCAGCCCTTTTTTTTTTTTTAAGGAATCAGTTTCCAACTATATACTGTATGTGTCTATTCAGTGATGACATAAAACTCATTTTGTCATAACCATGCCCAACAAAGCTAATGACAAAACAAATAATGTATATATGGAAATGTTGGCTAAAATTAACATTTAATTCACATATAATAATACACTCCACAATATTTAAGCATAGCTCTAAAATAACAAACAATTCTTCTGAGAACAGATCTAGTGAGTAGAGGTGAAAAGAAGATTCCACGGCTGACTAATGTCCTGGTTTGGTAGAGAGTGAAGGACAGCAGTAGTCAAAGGTCAGACAGGGTTAGGCTGTCAATGCTATGACACAGAGCGCTTTAACTCTCTCTCTTTGCCCTCTGTCTCTCTAGGGCCATGCCAGATGTTAAAATCTATGTAACTACTGACAGGCCTACACAGATCTTTCTCTCAGCCTGTGACTGACCCTTACAACCTCTGTTCTCACAGCTGTTGTACTGTAGAGCACTGTTTCCACAGAAATGGCAGACAGAACAGAATAAGAGGATGGATGATGCTATAACTTATGTGGTAAAATGTTGTGTATCGGGTCAGTGTTTTCACTAAATACACTACACAATGTGAGAATGATGTGAATGATGTTGATGAAATATGTGTTTGAAGGGGAGATGACTGATTATTGTAATAAAAATATAATAGACTGTTTAGGATTTTGCACAATGATGTTCCCAGATTTTCCACAATGAATATTAAAAAAAAGAAAGAAAGTCATGCTTAAGTATAGCTGGATGGATGACATCATAGAAAATACATACAATGAATATTAAAAAAAAGAAAGAAAGTCATGCTTAAGTATAGCTGGAATTCTTTCTGAGAGAATGGATGACATCATAGAAAATACATACCACACGATATTTGTGTGTGTGTGTGTGTGTGTGTGTGTGTGCGCACATTTTTGTGACATATGAGGACACAAATTTGTGTAATGACATAGGTATTACAAGGAGAAGGTGATTTATGAGGACATTACCCCATGTCCCCATATTTCAAAAGGCTTATAAATCATACAGAGTGAGTTTTTTTGAGAAAGTAAAAATGTTTCCTGTAAGGGGTAGGTTTAGGTGTAGGGTTGGTGTAAGGCAATAGCACATACAGTTTGTACAGTATAAAAATGGAATGTCCCCACAATTCACGCTTATGGAATGTCCCCACAATTCACAAAAACAAACGTGTGTGTGTGTGTGTGTGTGTGCGTGCGTGCGTGCGTAGGTGCATGTGTGTGTGTGCGAGAAAGAGAGAGAGATGGAGAGAGACAGAAAAGTTAATATATTAGATACAGTATATAGAAATATAGAAACATATAGCATCACATAACAATATTAAAAGGTAATTACATTATGATATGACTAGGGAAAACCCATGTATAAATAATAAGACTAAAAGAAAAAATGTTAAAAAAAATGTAAATAAAATAGCAATTCAGATATTTTTCTTTGTGACTACATTCTATCAAAACTGTACACTTAAAACATAATTCTAATTAGACTGCACATCCACCCTCTAAATGCATACTTTTTCTGTCATTTAACATTCAGAAAATGAATGAATTAATGAAATTAAACAATAATAATAATAATAATAATAATTTCCTGCAATTTTAGGTAATATCTGACAATGAATGACAAACGAATGAATGAACGTATTTCTGAATCAATGCTACAGTATGTAATGTCAAAGTATAAATCTATAGAATGTTACATAAAAACTTGGATTATATCAAAGTAGAATATTTAGAAAGGTTTTTGAGATACATTTTATTGGACAGTTTAGCTCTAACCCAAATCAAACACACCAAAACAAGCTAAATAAAGTAGAAAGCTACAGGCAGGTGAGTTTGATCAGGATTGGAGCTAAACTCTGCAGAACAGTGGACCTTCAGGCTCAGATAATGTCATAAAGAATAATATAGAATGTTTTATATAGCTTGGATAAATTGTCTTGGATAAAGTACTTGGACTGAACTCATATAGTCTGTCAACATAAGAAAACTGCTTACAGCAGTGTTAATATGCTCTGTGGTAAAAATGCCTGCATGTTTGTCTGGTTCTGAATTTTAGTGGAGGGGATGAAAACTACAGTCTGGATTTTGTCACATTCGAGCACTGGATGTTTTTACACCCCTACAGTCCCTTATGGCTGCACTAATCTGCTTAACCCACTGGAATTCAACACTAGTTGAGCAACAGCCCAAACAATAATGCCACTTGGTATTATCACAACCATGCAAGAACAACAGTCATTTAGACAGGAGACACAATGGGTGACCACTGGGGCTAATAAGACAAGCAAACATTTTTACAAACAAACACATCTGTTAAGGCACTGTCTCAGGTGATTAATCACCGTAGTAATTGTGGTGTAGTCCCCCCAACCAACAAGTCAGGTTCTGTGCTGTGGGAAACATGATCTGGGCTAATACAACCTGCAGTGCTGTGCTAAGTTGTGTTTGTGTTATTACAGCTTGTCCAGCTGCATAAGCAACAATGCCTTGAAGAACTGAACACACCCCAAGACAAATCCAAGCCATATAACACCACGTTACACCGTTGTACCACGATAAACTGCCAAATTAAACACCACCATACCAGACTGATCCAAGCACCTTCAAACTGAACATAATCATACCAAACAAATGAGTGTATAATCAAACATCATCATAAACATTATCACACCAAACCACATCAAAAACACCATGTAACACCATTAAATCCACTCAGAATAACCGTTTCAAACACAAGCAAACCAACAGGGTCTTTTGCTAGGTATAGATGTAGTACAGATTATTTAGGGAATACTCAGTTCTTGGCCCAAGAACAAGCTCTTTCTCTGCATAAATATATAAGATCTATTTTGAATTATAGAAAGCAAAATGGCAATACTCTAAATCCCATGGTGAACTTATAGGCTGCAAATTTTAAGTTGAGTAAAATTCAGAATTTAAGTATTTGCTTCCTAGTAAGTCTATCAAACCTTCGAACTTTAAGTTTTTTTTTCTAAACTTTCAGGAAATGAATTGGAATATAAAGGGCTCTCTCAATTCTGAATTGAACACAGACCTGCCACAAACACATTCAGTGTTTTAAAATATTAACACAGGGTTAAAAAATTAAATGTTAAAAATAGCATATGCATGTATGCACAGTAGAACATATGAACAGTTCACAGAATTATTCATTAAAATGCATTTAGAAAGTACAGATGTAAAATAGAAAGCAGATAATAGTTCACATTTACATCCATTTACATTATCTAAAGTGATTTACATCACATTCAATCAGATCTCACTTTCCCTGGAAATTGAACCCATGACCTTGCTCTACTCTTTGAGCTACAAGAATAAAATTTTTATTTTAGTAAACATCATAGATTTGATCTTAATTTAAAGCCATTCAGCAAGGCAACTCCCACTTTTATTCTTAACTCCTCCTCTCCGCTTCCCACCTTTTTTCCCACCTCTGCTCCAGCATCACTAATGAGACGTACTGAACGAGACCTCCAAAAAAGGCTTCAAAACGTGGCGATTAGGATCTGGGTAAACCAACTCTGCCGCCTACTTTCCTCCCCTCTTCTCTCGCTCTGTCTTTCTTTGTCTCTCCCTCTCTATCTCCTTTTCCTTCAATCCCTGTGTGGCTGTATGTAACATCAGTAAAGCTGTCAGGCAGCACAGCCAAGATAAACAGGCCGAGGGCTGGGTTCAGAGGTGACAGGGGCTGAAATGTTTTTCCTAAGGAACTGAGGGACCCCTGGAGAACCACGGCTGGGGCCAGGCAAGGGCCAGCGGGGAAGACGATCCCCTCGATTGCCCTCTCCACACTAACACATTGGCCAATCTTCTCTCTCTCTTTTTCTTTCTCTCTGTCTTTCTCTTACTCTCCCTCTTTCTCCCCGATCTGCATCTGTGTACACAAATACTCTCAACAGGATCCCCTTCACACGTACACACACTCATTCATTCATTTTCTGTACTGGCTCTTTAAATTACTGCAGTGTCAACACAAAGAACCAACATTTGCATACACTCACATATACGAAGGTACAAATGTACAATAGTTAACCAGCATAAGAATATAATATAACCTAACATACTAATTTCACATTCACTTACTGTGAAAATAAAATTAATTGCTATTCCTTTGTCATCTTTTAAAAAAACTTTGACATATCTACTAATCTGCAAAAATGCATGGCAGAAGAGTGCCTGTACGGAGTGTGAGCATATGGTATAGACTTTGGGAAGGGTGATATCACTCACCCGAGAGTGACCTTTCTCC
Organism: Sinocyclocheilus grahami; assembly: GCF_001515645.1. Classification (NCBI taxonomy): domain Eukaryota; kingdom Metazoa; phylum Chordata; class Actinopteri; order Cypriniformes; family Cyprinidae; genus Sinocyclocheilus; species Sinocyclocheilus grahami. The sequence goes on along the minus strand of NW_015505254.1, from coordinate 1,056,672 downwards.
CTTTAGCTTTCTCTAGTCTCGTGCTCTTTTCATAGAGAAAGTACAAACAGAATGAATGAGAGAGAACGAAGGGAGCGAGAGAAGGTATCTAGGTATGTAAAGCAAACCAGAAGCATTATAATCTAGAATTGGGTGATACACTAAATCGAAGTGTAAAAATAGAGGGAGAAAGGCATGGGTCTGACACGTCCATGCCAAGAAAAGCATGTTGAACTGAAATAGGACAATAAGATTGACATAGCACAGGAAGAAGAACAGCAGAGGGTGAGAGAGTTGGCTCGATTTGAGCACATACCCGTTCACTGCCATCTGGACCGGTGTTCATAACGCAGCTCAAAACAGAAGGAATCATCTGGGATCTGATTCCTTTTCATCCTACCCTGCTCCTGGTTCTCAAAGCTGATTCTGGTTCAGCGCTCCTGACCTGTAATACTCCAGCACAGGTTAAACGGTAAAACTACGGTTAGATCTGAAGGTCTTTTGTCAGACAGATCCACACTGAAAACAAGAACTACATTATTTCATAAAATTAATGCAAATTCACTTCTAAATTTGTGCTGCCAGACTCTTGCTAAATATAACACAAAGGAAGTCATTTCTACCCTTTCTCTGCTTTTACCTTGTCTTCTTGAGGTTAGGCATTTTGGCCAAATCTCATTTTGTCTGAAGTAGATGTATTTATACTTATGACATTACACAGTAAATCCACAAAAAAAAAAAAAATGGTACATGTATACTACCGTTCAAAATTTTGGGGTCAGTATTTTTTTAAAGCAATAAATACTTGTACTTTTATTCAGCAAGAACACATTAAATTAATCTAAAGTGACAGTCAACACATTTACATTAGATTTCTGTTTCAAATAAATGCTGGTCTTCTGAACTTTCTATTCATCAAAGTATCCTGAAAAAATGTATCATGGTAACCACAAAAAATATTGAGCATCGCAACTGTTTTCAACAATGCTAATATGAAGAAATTATTCTTGAGCACCAAATCAGCATTTTAGAATAATTTCTGAAGAATCATGTGACACTGAAGACTGGAATAAAGGCTGCTGAAAATTCAGCTTTGCCATCACAGGAATAAATTACAATTTAAAATACAGTAAAAGTGTTTTGGAATTGTAATAATATTTGTACAATGTTAAGGTTTAAATAATCATTTTAAGGACAAAATTACATACCTACTTGGAGAACCACAGCAAGTTAAAATCTGGCTGTGAGGTATATATAAAGTCCTACTGCAGCAAAATGACAACCAGGAGAACAGGATCACAACTGGAGAATAACTGAAACATTGTGCAACACGCAAAAAATGGCAAACATAACATGCTGCTTTATTCCTACTTACATCCTGTTTTTAATCTGTGAATATTTGTGTGTGTGTATGTTTTGGCAATTATTTACCATACCAATGAAACCATTTGAAAGCTGTACTGAAAATAAGATCCATGACAAGAAGAAAGAAGTCACGAGGATGGAGCAGCATATCTGTTACCTGCTTTTTCTGTCCCAGCTTTCAGCTTCCTGCCACTGCTGCCCATTAATCTGCCCAGGCCACAATGGTCTGTGACAGAGCCGGGCAGGACCGCAGGGGAAGGCAAACACTGGTGCATACACACTTCCTCTCCCCCCCCATCATACTGCTCACACAGGGGCCTGCCACCCTGTCGGCCTCCCTCGTGCTCCTCGGCACACACACCCAGGAAAAACTTCCTGCCCTACTCCAAAACATGACCCAGAAATAAAAGAAGGTGAGACGTAACAAAAATAGAAGAAGGTTATATTAGAGTAAGAAGATAGTTGGCATCAAATGGTTTTATTCGAGACATTATTGATTTTGTGCCTCAATATCAGCTGTATTTCCGTATACAGCCAACACTCCGGGTTCAAACGCATATGCAACCATAGGATATGGAGACACCCTGTGCAATTATATTATTTTCACTTTTTCTTCCCGCAGCCCTGAGATGTCCTTTCATTCTCCTCTCTCTCATTCACTCAGCATCTGTTACATCTAAACAGCCCACTTAACCTCATCTCTGTCACTTTCTCTGCTAGCAACATGCACATACAGAGAGAGGCATACTTTCTCTGAGATCTCTCACAATGCATTCATGACAGAAAAAGAGAGAAGAAATCCTTAGTAAAATTACTGGAGGACATTAATCATTAGGGCAGATTATATGCAGCCCCTGTACTGCCAGATGCCTCTCTGTTTGAGCCTCTGCTCTGCAATCTCAGGGCACTTCACCTCCGCTGCTGCTGCCTCTCAGGGAGGACGGCCATTGTTTCTGGCCAGCTTTTATTTCTTTATTCCTAACATTTTTTAAATAAGGCGCATTAGAGAGGTCTCATCATCTTTTCCCGCTTTTCAGTCCTCCTCAGCTTTGAACTTGGGGGCTGAAAACTACAACCCACTTCAGAACCTTTAGCCCTGTGTGGCCACACACGCACACACACACACACACACACACACACATATATATATGCAAGAAACCCACACATACACCACAAAAGACTTGCTCCTCCATAACATGGTGCTTCAGGACGGAAAAATAGTCCTAGGAAAGGTTCTCTAAAGGCAACAAAAGGCTAAGGGGAATATAACTACACATGCACACACACACACACACACACTCAGTCCTCTCTTAAAGGATTAGGGTATGAGAAGCAGTATTTAGGACTAAAACCACAAAGTAGGGTTACTACCTTAGAAACTCTCTCGAAGAGTGATAAGCAGTCTCCACCTCCACTCTCCTTTCGTTGTGAGAAATTGAAAATGGCAGTGAGTTGCTGTAGTAACAACGGTGCTCCACAGCTCCTGTGGTGTTTGCTGATGCAGGAAAAAGTATTTTAGTGAGAGTAAGTGCAATTCCAAGTTATGCATGATGGCCTCATACCTGTCAGCGGTGTGAACAAACAGACACAATCATAAGTAAACCTCAATGCATCAACAACTACCACACATATGTGCTCAAGGGAAAAATCAGGCAGATAGAAATGCATCGTCTGCTATCTATTAAAATAAGATTAGCACATGTGTGTACTTAATCATGTCTTGCTGCCTACAACAATGGCATGGAGGAACACACTATTTAATAGTGTTAATTACAAAGAAGAGGCTAAGACTTAACATGCTTTTATATTTCTCTGAAAAAGGTAAGCTAACAGTCAAATAAATCATTCACAAATAAATAATTTATAATGGTTGTATGAGTACTTATGACTGTGTATAATGTAAATTATTTATATTGTATATTTTAAATATTCTATATATTATATTCATATTTGTTCTCACTATTAATTATCTATTAACTACAAATTTTGCCTCAAACTCCTAATTTGCTGCTGATTACAAGTTAGCAAGGTAGTTGTTACGTTTATGTTTGAGGTAGGATTAAAGGATCTAAAATATGGTCATGCACAATTAATGGTCAAGGCATTAATATGTGCTTTATATAATAATATATTATACGTATATTAATATTATATAATGATAATGATAATAAACAGCCAATATACTAATAATATGCATGCTAATAAGCAACTAGTTAATACTGAGAATTGGTCCGTAAAAGTAATATTAATAAAACTTAATATTTTAATGTCAAATTAATAAATTGTGCAGTGTCGAAAAAAACGAAGGAATTTGTAAATAATCTACTAATCAGATTTGTAAACATATATCAAAAAATATATATTTAAATATTAAGAAAACATTTCTGGTCATTTTATAATAAATAATATTCCCTTTTTGCACATTTGTTAAAATGTATCCATCTATTTATCTATCGATCTATTTATCGATCTACATTTTTAATAACGCATTAACTTTTATTTTGTTTATCATATATATATATATATATATATATATATATATATATATAACAAATAGATTTTTTAATATTATATATTTCTTAAAAATAAATTTTCACCATGTTTGTTGTTTTATGAAAGTATATAAAGAACTCTTTTCACTTGTTCCAGAACATTTCATTTGTGGATTCGCTTTGGCTGGCTGGGGTGTAGAAGAGGGATGACCAACAGGAGCAGAAGGAAAGATTTCATTCCAAAATGTGCAAATTGTTTCCCCTTCTCATTTCCTCTCCTGCACACAGATCAACAAATGTGAGCATATATTTTTTATAACGCATTATCTTTTTTTTTGTTTTTTATATATATATATATATATATATATATATATATATATATAACAAATAGATTTTTTAATATTATATATTTCTTAAAAATAAATTTTCACCATGTTTGTTGTTTTATGAAAGTATATAAAGAACTCTTTTCACTTGTTCCAGAACATTTCATTTGTGGATTCGCTTTGGCTGGCTGGGGTGTAGAAGAGGGATGACCAACAGGAGCAGAAGGAAAGATTTCATTCCAAAATGTGCAAATAGTTTCCCCTTCTCATTTCCTCTCCTGCACACAGATCAACAAATGTGAGCATAATGACAGTAAATCCATTTAGATAGCACACAACAATCCTGTTCATTTAAGAATTAGTAGTGGTGCACAGAGCACGGCAGCATCTTGAAACAATGAATCACTGGACAGGACACATTTAGACAATGTCTGTCCAGAGTGTTAAACACTAGGTGCAACAAATCCGGATTATCTGACAATGGATTATCTGGTATTGTTTAGACACACACACACACACACACACACACATATACACAAACTCTCATTACCTCACACCACCATACTATATAGAGTGGGGTTGGGGAAAGGTGCTTGAGAGTGGTGGAACATTAAGTGTTTCGAGTCACCCTGTGAACTCAAAGCTATTGTGCCCGTATGCTAGCCCATATCTGGGAGGCAGGGGGCTCTGCCATGACAGGGTCTCATAAAGGTAGTACTAAGAGAGTGAAGTGCAGAGAGGCTTCATCCTGCACTCTCTACCCGCTGCCTCTTCACTTGAGTATGTTCTTTGGTATGTGTTGCTCCCCAGCCATTGTGAATCTGTGCTCTCAATGGCCTTATCTCAGTGGTGTGGCATCTGTCCAATAGTTGTAACGCACTAACACTTAAACTGTAAGCAACATTTGTTGTTGCTGCAACTCTATACAGCCAATACTGCAAGTTTGTAGAGGCACAGAATTTTGTTTGCTTTTTTATATACCCAGCTCTTGAAAAGAAACGTTTATTTTCATCTATAGAGAATAAAGGTCTTTTTGAAATTTTAAAAGTCCAAATTGGACTTTTTTCGAATTGGAATTTGTTAATACATAAAATAGATTGTTGGTGAATGTGATTAATAAATATCTTTCTCAATTAATTTCAGGTCTTTTAAATACCCGAATAATCATTGGTTAAAGCCGTTAAGCACATCCTTGTATCCCATAATGAACCGCCAAAAACGACGAGTTACTGCAGACCTGGAGTGTTGAAGGTTTTTTTTTTTTTTTTAACTAAAAAAAAGCATCATAAATGTTTGTATGTGTGTTAGAAGATGTTCCTCCAGAGCTGATTACCCGCCCTAGGATCCGTTTTGGTGGTGAGGCGCGGCCGAGAGAGCGCGAGAGGGGACAACCGTCTCAGGAGGGAGCGAGGCAAGAGTGGAGAGGGAGTTCGACGCGGAAGACCTGTTTGATGGCCATTCCAGCTGAACAAACAAAACACCCCAAAACACGACGAACCTGGGAGTTAGAAATATGTGCAGGTTTGCTACGAGGTCAGATTCCTAACCGTATCTAATTCAATTTTACAAACTGTAAGAAAACACAGAGTTCGATGGAGCCTCGGTCTCCTTACAAACAACGCACATACACATTTAAACAAAACACGGAGGCTTTTACCTGTTATCTAAAAGCGGAGAGGCTACGGGGTCAATTGGTTCTGAAAGGAGTCCATTTGGGTAACGGTTAAAATTTCACAATAATGAATGTGTTGAACCCAAATATTGTGATTTGTCCGTCTCGCTTTTTGATACACAAGTCTCCTCAAGGGGTTCACGCCACAGTGTCAGTAGCCAGGAGAGGCTCGCGCGCGCGGTGGTCCGGTCAGCTCTGCTAAAGACATTAGTGCTGCGCTCGAGGAGAACGCGGGAGGCTCATAGACAGCGCTCACTTCTCTAAATAAACATTAGTCTTAAAAAGTTTGGCCCCGCGACCTCTCTCTGATCACGTTTCACTCTGGATAGTAAACTTCATTTTTATCGCGGGACTTTCCCATTCTTTCCGAAAACAGTCTTCGGTTTACGAAGATATGAAATGCATACACTGACAAAGTTTCTCTTTCACCTGGCTCTGGAATAGACGTGTATCCCATTTCTTTTACTGTGGAAAATAGAGCCGTTAAAAGTGACACTGGAATTAAGTTTTAATTTCAAGATGAAAAGGTATGCATGCTTCTCCGTTGAGAAACGTGTTTGGATTAGTCCTGAAAACCAAAAGATCATTATTTTGTTTAGACAGACCTCAAAATTTCACTCTGAGCGAAAATGTGTCTCCTAGAGTGCAAGAGGGAGACGTTATGCCGTTATCTGAGGCGACTGTACATCCCCACATTTCACTTAAGATTTTTTTCAGTCTGTCACTGATAGGTTCTTGGGACTAGCTAAATTGAAAAATCACTACCCTTGTTGCACCATTTGTATTTATATGTCATTTTCTAAATTGGAAAAGTGTTATAGTTTGTATAGTTAAAAGCGAACCGTAGTTATTATTTGCCTGTGAAGAAAATAATTTTGAGAGGTGTGCCATTCATGAAGGTCCGGTTTGCAAGCAAAGCAAAATGAAGGCAATAAGTAGGCTAAATGAGTCAAGCAAACCCGAGAATAAGCCGTTCAAATCATTTAAATCATTCAGTGGTTAAAATTGGCCTTTTTTTTTGGTAGCCTAGTAGTGGTATCCTGACCGGATAACGGGAGCATGCTCGCGGACAGACGACAGCTGCCCCTCTCCATCAAACTAAGAGTTTTTGGGTCACAAGTTAAGTCCTGGGGCTTCCATAACGCTAACACTAAACCGTCACTAAGCCAGGCTCCGCTTCGGTGACATCCAGGCCACGTCTTGGAGGAGTGTGCGTTACTGTTTCCTGGCAAACAGAGAAGACTCACGGGAGGATAAGTTGGGCATGTTGCCATGGAGACCGTCATTATACGGACCATACATCACTTTTTGTCGAGCGGTCATTTTTAGGTCATATAAAGAAGCTATTGTGCTTATCTGATGACAGAACAGATTTCAGAATTTTCTTAGAAATCGCTCATCGCGGTGATGCCCGTGTGTTTCTCTGTGTGTGGGATGGCAGGCCAACAGCAGGTGTCCTTCAGTGAGTCCCAGTGAGTCGAAGTCGATGGGGCGAACACTTCCAAAGTTAATATTTTGTTTCCAGAGAAGAGGGGAGGCTTGTATCTCTGCTTTATTTACACATTCTAAATTAATTAAGCAGAGGATTCCTCGGTGCGCTAGAAAAACATAGAGGGGGAGATGCTGGGCTGCGAAGGGAGGGCCTAATTTATTGTGGCCGTACATTTCTGCTTCATGCCAGGGTGTCAGGGGACTCGGCCGACGGCATTCCTTCACAATGAGGACTAGAGCTCCCATCATCTGTTTATTTCACCGCTTTAAATGAAAGAGTATGTTAGAGACGCAGAGGAGAGAGAGAAAGAGAGAACAGCAAAGTTTAAAGACATAACAACAAAGTTTATTGTGGAACCCACTGATAAATGTCTTAACGAGCAATATGATTAGGAAAGTTACAGAGCGCCAACATTTCCAAAGCCACATTGTAATAATAAAACATCTAATATTGACTTATGCAGGTTTCGTCAATAGGTTTCATTATTTTACATTAATCAAAAAAGGAAAATAATAACAAGGACATCACGTTAATGCGCATTAAAAAAAGAAGTTTGGACCAGAAATCATGTTTTTAAAAACGGCCTCACGGAGATGAATTAAAACTTGTAGCCTACATCAGGCTAAATGTAGCACGAACGCACAGCACCGTGTAGTTCTTGCAGCAGGTGCCCCAGTTCATCTAAGGTAATATGTATCTCAGACTCGTTTGTATATCAAGACGCTTTAAATAATTTTCTAATTATAACTATAGAACTAAAATAGATTTACAAGCTATGGTCTTGTAAGTAGATCCCCACTAATACTAGACACGCAGTGGAGTGTTGTTCGTCACAAGCCAAAAACAACAACGGCAGCTATTTAATAGCTAATAATACTTTTGAAATAATGCGTTAAACTAAGTCTTTTTAAATAAAATATCATAATATGCAATAAAAAAATTATTTTCAAAAATATATATTGCCACTTTCAAATGTATAGCCCAAACCATGGCATAGCCTATTTGATATTTACACAAAGCTGACGTTTGCTGTATGAAACTATATGCTATAATCTTTGCTTATTAGGTTAATGAAAGGTTGAGAGTGTGGTCTACAAGCAGCCTGATCATGACAGAAGAATAAGAAATCATTGTCAGCGCTTTTATGCATTATTCGAACCAAAAATGTGAAAAACAGTGCCATATGTAAATTATTTGTTCGTTACTTGAATTGACCATAAATTAAATAATAATAAGCCTACACATTTATCATTCAAATTAATTCATGTACAACACAATTTATAGTTAAGACACCATTTATCCTGACGAGATCAAACATTGTTAATGTATACTGAATGATGCCTACTCGTTTTACGCGTCCAGTGAAAGCCGTTTCTAAAAGGAGAAAGTTATGAAAAGCGCCTGCTGTACAGCATAAAAGCCTGAAATTATTCATGTTCACTTATGCTTAAAAATATTCAGACATTGTTAAGCAGACATTAACTATAAAATATTTAAAATTACTTATCTAGAATATAGGCCTTATGTAAAATTAAATGGTAATAGAAATATCTAAATGAAATCTAAAACAAACCGTCATCCCCTACAACAACGATTAAAAAGAGAAACTTATGCGTAACTATCCTACATATAGGCTACACATTTATTTGAATGAAATGTTGATCGGATAGCGTTAGTAAAGGTGAACGTAAACTTACATTTTATAATCAACAGCACAGTTAACTGAAAGAAAAAAAATCACTGCACGCAACAGGGTGACCCCATAATTTGGATGAACAGCAGTGCAAGAAAGCAGACAACGTCGCAAAATGTAGGGAACATATAAAACACCAGGCCAGAAGCAAATACGCAGTTGTTTTAGAGATATCCGTTTTAAAATTACAGCGATATAAGAGATAAGTAGAGATAGGCTACGCTTTGCTCCACGCGAAATCGTGGGTGGTCCCCTCATGGTGTAACTAACGCGCCACAAAAAAAATGAAAGCGAAATGAACGGGCAATTAGTGGGATTTAAGGCCGTAACCCATGATTTACACTTTCGATCCGATTAAAGGAGAGTGATGTGATTTCTCATGGAGAGACAAAACAAGACTGAAAAGTACTGAACGTCAAGAGAGATGATAAACGTCCCTTTTACATTAAAGCTAATCTCGCATTTCGCCTCCTTTAATCAAGAGCCCATCTTTCTGAAACTTAACTAATCACCACAAATTCATCAGCTGTAAATTATGACATAGACGTAAACACGACCACATGTAAGCAAGCGCGGTTATGAGGACATTTTTCTCCTTTCCATTTCATTCATAGGCCTCGAGAACAGTTTTATTCGCTGTAAGATCAAAAGTGCACTATTGTGTAATGCTCCTTCCTCTCTGCTGCTCTCTGTCACCTCCGACCAGCAATACATTTGTCGTCCTTCCTCCCAGTCTTTGCTAGAGAAGCACATGACCTCTGCCCTCAAGTCAGCCTGATGCCCCAAAATAGTCACCCTATTTTTTTAATGCATACATACATACATACATAAGCTAAAATATTTTCTCCTTTCCATTTCATTCATAGGCCTCGAGAACAGTTTTATTCGCTGTAAGATCAAAAGTACACTATTGTGTAATGCTCCTTCCTCTCTGCTGCTCTCTGTCACCTCCGACCAGCAATACATTTGTCGTCCTTCCTCCCAGTCTTTGCTAGAGAAGCACATGACCTCTGCCCTCAAGTCAGCCTGATGCCCCAAAATAGTCACCCTATTTTTTTAATGCATACATACATACATACATAAGCTAAAAAATATATATATATATAGTATAATTATTATACACTTGGTTTAATTATTCAGTATACTAAGCATCACATTTCTGAGTAGCCAAAAAGTGGCTTACTCAGAAATGCATAAGTCGCGCATTAGCCTATATTAATTTACGTTAATACTCAAAAATTGAGTAATTTACAAATTCTTAGACTCTGCAGGTCGTTCTTATAATTTTACAAAAATTTTTAAAACAATAATAATTTTATATAAAGGTATGCCTTTATAGCTTATTAAAAAAATACAAAATGTTTATAGACTATGGCTATATTATTATGACAGAAAAAAACCCACTTCAGTTTCACGCGCAGTTTTGGCTGGTGGTCCAGAATTATTTGCAAAATACGGTTAAACTATTAGTTTGGTCCACTTTTGTTCTCATGAAACATGGCCCAATATTTAGCTTGTTTTTTAGATGAAACATCATACGACGTTTTGAATTAATAGGCTACAGCCACGACCGACATGTTTGCATTCGCTTCAAAGGGATTTGCGGAGTTGAAGAAGAGAGAAAAATACGGTGAGTGAGTCAACCCTTCCTTTATGCCTAACAACCAGTTGTCAAAAACACCCCACGAAGCAAATTTACCCATTTGCGCACGAAGCAAGTAAATAAAGGCAGCTTTTTTATACCACCTTCTGAACAGTACCGTGTGCTCGGCCAACTCTGAAATGAATTCATCAGTCTGTTTTTCGCACTACGGTGAATTCCCGCTGCTTCTTTTGTACATGTCTCAAGACAACACAGATGACATGAAAGCGGACAACCGAGAGTCTTTTCAGACGATTGCCTTTCAGAAGCAAATGTGTGTGGCTTGTCTCGCTAGGGACCACTTGCTGGGTGCCCATTCAAGCCTTAGGGACAAGGTCTTCAGTGACAACATCAACAAATGGGCAAGAAGCTGCATTATTGTGGATTAGATTCCAGATGAAAAAAATGCTACCACAAATTAGCAACGAATCCTCAAAAGACATCGTGGGTATCCATGTAGAACCCTCACATTCAATTACAGGCTTTCAAGCGCTGATGTTCCCATTGCTTTAGCTCTTTGTCGTTTGCCAGAAACTGGTCAATTATCATGGCTCAAAGCGCCACACAAGAGGAAACGTGCCTTTGGCCTTCAACGTACTAAATACTGGTGTGAAATTGTCACACACTATGATTTCTTCTTTTCATTTTTTTTTATCTATTTAGCCTAAAGCCTTAATAAATAATATGTGGCAGCAAATATTAAACTAACATTTTGACAATGTAATTATATTATTGTTGTTTGAGTTTGAATAGTCTAATTAGGTCTAGCTTTATATAAGCTGTTTTTGGTTTAGTGTAATCATTTTCACCAATGTGGTTAAAATGATTGGTTTTCCTAACTGACAGTCAATTGAATATCAAATATAATATTTTGTGAATAAGCGTTAGACAACTCTGTTAGGCTGCAGGCTGATAGGCCTGTTTAAGACTAAAGCGAAAATAAGTTAACGAAAACATCTTCAAAATTCACAAACATTTATTGTCTTGCCAATACAACAAAAAATGACCTATGGACATTGTTTTGTCTCTTTACATATAACATTCTTTTCACAGATATTTTTTCAATGGAATAATGAAATATGTATTAACAAGAGTCAGACAGAAAGAGGTAATGCGATTTACACCAAGAACCACATAATCATCTATCAACAGAAATAAAATAAGAATAAAATTCACCAGAACACTTCTGTTGAGAGAACTATGGAAGTGGGACGTTAAGCTATGTAATCTATTTACAGCCCCTATTGTCTCTGGCAATGTGCTTTCAAAACAAGTAAATCCTGAGTTTTAAGTCTCGGTATTGACAGTGCTTTTCACAAACTCACAAACTATACAAAACAATAAAATAATTAAAACAATCTTCATTTAAGTCAACCAAAAGAGGAAATTCCATGTCAATGAGTACAAACTATTTGACTTTCTGAACAAAACGGCAAAGGTCCACTGGCCGTTCAAAGGTGAAATCTTAGCTTACTATTTACATGGTCTTAGCTTCCTCTCTTCAGTCTGCTTCTCTCTTCAAAATCTTACATATTTACAGTTCATAAATATACTTAACTATCCTTTTATTTAAGACTCCAGAAACATGAAACAGGCGGCATTATAATCTTGCAAAAGTGTAAATCCTACCTTAGCAAATGACGAAACAACCATATTAAACTGGACTTCTGCACTTTCTATTTGCTGCCACTCTAGAAATGGCAATTGTTAAGGCTCGACGTTTTGCTCGAGAAAGTCTGTGTGCCGGGCTGAAGCATCGTTTCCTGCGTTAGATTCAAGTGGTTCGTGGCAGAAGCAAGTGTGGGAGTCAGCATGGCCAAGATCTGAGCCTGTCCACCCGGTTGTGTGGTGTACGGCGAAGCTGGTGAGCTAGCCGCACCAATTATATTGTCTATTGAAAAGGAAGGCCGACTTGGGCCATTGGTGTTCGTTTTGAGAGGCGCCAGACCAGAAAGGGTCGGGCTGAGTTGAGGATAGAAAGGCTTTCTCAGCTCGGTACCTAAAAACGAAGGCAAGCTGTGTGGCGTGGAGAATATGGAGGAAGGCGTTGGAAGAGCACAAGGTGCGTTTTGGAAAGGGAACGCGGCTCCTGGGTGGTGTGGGTGATAGGGGTGATGCGCGTGGAAATTTTGCAGCTGTAGGCCGTAATTGTAACCGTACGGTCCGTAGCCGAAGCCAGGTAGAAATCCCCCTGCGTCCCTAAGGATCTCGTTGGTCTGGTGTCTTTTGAAGCGCTTCCTTCTGCGCAGAAAACTCCCATTGTCAAACATGTCGGCGGACTCTGGGTCGAGGGTCCAGTAATTGCCTTTGCCCGGGTTACCGGGTTCACGGGGTATTTTGACGAAGCAATCATTTAGTGACAAGTTGTGACGGATAGAGTTTTGCCACGCGGGGAATTTCTCCCGGTAATATGGGAACCTGTTGCTGATGAACTCGCAGATCTCGCTGAGAGTCAAACGTTTCTTTGGGCTCTGCAGGACAGCCATGGTTATCAGGGCTATATAAGAATAAGGGGGTTTCACCAATGCATTTTTCCCTGGTTTATCCCCCGTTAACGTACCGGTTCTGTTGTCATCCCGTGGCCCGACCCGGTCAGCCGGACAGTCCAAGCTGCTTTGGCCCGGAGAGATTGCGCCCTCCCCCGCATTCTGGGATAGATTGTCATCGGAGTCATTGTCCAAGTGAAAACTATGATGGTGGTGAAGATATTTACCCTCTTTTACAATATCCCCGCCAACGACATCGATGTCCATATCGTCGGACAGAGCAGAACTGTCCGACATGTCCGTCCCCAGAGTCATCCTTGGAGAGTCTTTTTGTCTTCCTCTCTCGGGTTCCGTGTCCAGTCTCGTGTAGCACCCAACACAAGCAGTGTGTCCCTCTCAGTCACTTGTGCGTTCTGGAACCACAAAACTCCAGTCCTCCCGAAGCCAAGAATATCTTTTCTTCACGTCCGGGAGCCGCATAGAAAATGTACCTTAAGAAACGAAAAACACTCGAAAGGATCACAACAGACTTGCATAACACAAAAATCGTCCAGACCTCAGAGCGCTTTCAAGTCTAACTGGACACTCGGTTAGACCTCGATTTCCTTTTCATGGAGCGTAGTTGGTCCGAATGCGATATGAACTTTTGGATCTTATGAATAGCACTATGACTATACATTCACTAACGAGTTTTCAGTTTTCATTATTCGAGCATTTGTTATCGTGTACAGTCGCAGCGCTGCGCGTGAATGAGCCTCCAAGTATACCCCCGCGCGGCTTCCAAAAACTATTTATCCAGGCACCGTAATCACGTGATCAGCATGTCAGTAACCAGGAACTACGGGAAGTTTAGAGCCGAGAAAAGCAGCAGCAGGGAGAAAACGGCAAGTACGTGATATCAACTCGCCTTAACAGTGTATTTAACTGACATTCGCGACAAATGACAAAAATAATACTGATCAAATAAAATAAAAATCCGTATAGGTTATATGACTGGTTAAATCCCGCACGATTTAACTTTAATAAAGCTGACGATTTTTCAAAGATGTGACAACAAATCAACTGGAAACGCATAAATCAAATAACATCACACCTTGCTGCACTAAATGATTTATTATTTTTTTATGTTGCTTAAAATAATCATCATAATAACAATAAGATATTAATAATTATCCAAATGAATAATGATTAGATACTTTAGTAATAAGTCAAAGATATAGAAAATAAACAAAAGACAGAAAGAAAGAAAAGCACTGACATTTTTTTTTTTGCATCAAATCACCAGATGAATATTTTATTCCATTGGCTATAGAAGCAAAAATTGGAGGGGGGGAAAAATCGAAATTTCCTAAATAAACGGACACATCAAATAATAGGTTAGCCTACATAGGACTGAAAACAGAAATATTTCAGGGTCACAAAGAAACAGTGATTAATTACAAAATTGCACAGCACCATTAGGGACCAATTATTTTAATATTATTCAGGCTTTGTCAAAGTTGATTCATAGTTTAGCATACAGAGGTCACAATATAGTTCACGGCACGTATTTAAATATTTCACGATATTTGTAAATATCCTTGTATTCATTGCATTGCAGAACAGCATGAATCAATAGGCTAAGTTATTCTAGAACTCGGCAGGTGCATGGACTGTTTTAATAACATTTATTTATTTGGCATGAAAATAACCTTAAATTGTATATACATATAACAATATATTCTTACAAAAAGAGGGTGAAACGAAATTTGCGTTTTACAAAATCTCATGAGCTCGAGTTCTAAGAAGGTTACTTTTTTTTAGTGCCGTTATTCACCTCTTTTTTCTCAGTCAGGAATTCCGAACATATCCGTTTATGGATATGTAAATATTCCCTAACGTATATAAAATCACAATAATCTCTGCAACCTGTTTGAATTCGTCATTGCTTATGGGTAGATGGCATCGAATTCATATTTCATTATGCTCATTATTCATACACAAACCCCAAGACCCAGTCTGTGCCTCAGTTAGATTAAATATGTTCCACATGATATGGCAAATTTCATGCTCAGCATGCTTTGCGACTTTTATATTCCATTATTTTCCATAAGAATTTCTATTCCATTAAGCTAAATATTCATTGTTGGCCCGGAGAGACCTAAAAGTGGTTCTGTATGATCTGCGCACAACCCAGAACGCACAGGGGCCAGCGAAATCCTGTTTCCCGAACAGTACACCTGTGAACCTCCCGGTGAGAAGCTGGACTGCGTGACCCCGGACAGGTTAGTAGGCGAAGCCGAGGAGGGGTACGTGTAGCTGGTTGTCATGTTTGAAGCAAGAGGTCCAGTGATCCTGTTCAGCATGTTGCTCGTGGGATTTATCGGTTGTGTCTGAAAGCAGGTTGGGTCAGAGGTGGATACGGAACAGCTGGAGGTCATGGCACCCACGTCTCCAGCACCCAGGCAGAGACACTGTGGGCTGAGATCTCCTCCACTCTGCATCACTGTCTGCTGACTAATAATGTTATCGATGCTGAACATCCTGGGCTGGCCCTGCGTGACCCCAGCCGATGCCTGATAGTGAGGCAGCATCGCCGGGTGCGGAGAACCAGCCAACTGAGACCCGTAGCCAGACGTTACACCCGGGTACAAGGTGTTGGGGTACGCCTGTCGACCCATAGGTGTGGGCGTAAAAGCGCTCGAGCTTTGCATGTACCCAGGATATGTGCTAACATCAGTCCGCTTGAAACGCTTCCTCCGGCGCAAGAAACTCCCGTTGTCGAACATGTCCTCAGCGGCGGGGTCAAGCGTCCAGTAGTTTCCTTTACCGGGCCTACCGGGCTCCCGCGGGATCTTCACAAAACAGTCGTTGAGGGTGAGGTTATGCCGTATGGAATTTTGCCACTTCTTGGAATTCTCGCGGTAAAAGGGAAAGCGTTCCATGATGAACTTATAGATGCCGCCTAGAGTGAGTTTTCTCTCAGGTGAATTGGCGATGGCCATTGCTATAAGCGCGATGTAACTGTAGGGAGGTTTACCTCGCTGCACTGGCCTTTTCCTCCGCCGGCTGCCAGTGGCGGGCAGATGTTCTTCTGTTTGACCCAATGAAACCCCTTCCTCCCTGTCTGTATTTGGACTGCTGCCCCGAGGCTCGGCTTTGATCAGAACATCGTCCTTGGTTCGGGCTTGGTGGTTCAGCGCTGGTTGAGGAAGAGGAATCGGGGAGTCCAGGCTCACGTTGGGAGACACCACCACTGGACTGGCCGCCTCGGCTGGCGAGTGCTGGGACTCTGCCGTCATGTTGCACATGCCCGTGAAGTATGAAAAACTTGCCAGATTCATAAAAGTTGTCTTTTAAACTATGAGGATTGTCAGAATTGTAAAATTCCTTCAATTTGCCCACTAAACAGGGTATAAAATATTGACAATAATAAAATAAGCATGCGCCCAGCTGTAGATTAGAGAGGTGTTTGTCTAACCAGGTGAGTGAGTCGGGGGGAGTTTTATAGAGCGGGCGGAGTGACGACACGGGCCGCCTCATGACGATCGATTGGGTGACAGTTCTTCCCTCACTAACAAAGAATGCGAGGTCAGAAAATCAACTTTAAATGCATTTTGGACGGATGCATTTGTATATTTTACAGCCCGTTATTTAAAGACATATCTGATTAACCTGGTTAAACACAGAATAAATCACACAAAAATTATATTTAAATAATTTAATATTAAAGTTAAACACGGGGAAAAGTTTTAAACATCTAACCTAGCTTTCTCTTATTTCAATATGAGCTGTCATTAAGAGTTTATGCTTCTGTCCTTCAATGAAAACAAAAAGGAAGCAATAGGCTACTTGTGACCTATATGGAATATACATTGTGAGATATCAGATAAGGCAAAGTGGCTTACATAATAGCTTCCACTGACTTGGGGGTCTTAAGAGCAACAGGATTAGGAAGGAAAGGTTGGAGAGGTGGAGGTTAAATACCTACTAAATATTGTAAGCTGAACAGTTTCACAAAGTATGGCTTTCTTCACATCACAAAGACCTGGAACATTATGAATGTGAATACTCAATTTGTTGATCATGTTTGTTCACTATAAAAAAAAAACACCATTAAGATATTGTTGTTGTTGTTTTAAATCTCTGCATACATCCCTTTAAACTGTAACAATTTCTGCCAGTATACTCTTATCAATTAAATGTAAAGTGGTCAGAAGGTGCAATAAACGTTTCTTTGCAGGTTGTCACTTTTGCATCACTTTGATTTGAGGCTAAATGTTTTACAGTGCAAAAAAAGTCACAGACCGCCACAGCCCCGGTTTCCTCTAGATTACATGGATTTAAGTGTTTTGTTGTACTGTTTACTAAAGGAGGATTCTCATGCTTGTTCCTCCACTGAGTCACATTACATGATCTGAATAGGTGCTAAAGTGGTCTAGACTTGCTCAGCAAAGGACAGAGAAGGCCTGGATTATTTACCCACCCATGTAAGGATTACAGACCATCTTAACCTGTCCATTAGCGCTGGGCCATCTCAGACAGACAGGCTACCTGACAGACTCTCTTTCTCCCATTCTCTTTTTTCACCTGAGCTCTAGTCCTCTCCACCAGAAGCCTGATCTGATAGAACCAAAGCAGCTGAACTGAAGATTCCTGCTTCCTCCCAGTAGATTCCTGTCCATGCCCATGCTCTCTTTCTTGACTGCTTACTCTCTTGTTCTCTCCATTGCCATTTTGACCCCAAAATTAGATTCAGAAATACAAAGCAGCTACGAATATGCATCACAATCATACATGTGTCATATGGATGAAGGTAACAGAAATGCAGACGTATTTTACATAAACCTTTTTTCTGCATTAAATCCAAAAACTTGAATCACCTCCACGTTACTACAAGATCCAAGCAGGTGCCAAAATTGACGCGCATTTCTCAGAAGCAATGTCTCCCCCTTCTGGATATTTGGGTAAATGCAGAATGTGCCGTTAGAGAGATGGTAGCATACTGACAGAAAATACAAGAATACTTATAAGACAAGGAAACACAGGGTAAAGTTTTAAAACTTAAAAAAAAAAAGAAGAGTCCAATTTCAATATAGAAAAATAAAGTTTTGTTTTTGTATTTTGGCATGTTTTCTTTGTGTGCTCAGTGTTATGAAAGACCTTAAACCAGACTGTGTGACTCTTAACTCATACTACATATGATATGTTTTCATATTCGAGTCACATACTGGTATAAAATGAAGAGAGGTCGACATCTAAAAGTTATTATTATTATTTTAAATCTTTCTACCTCACTTTGTCCAGCTGTTCATGTCTCTTGTGGCAGATACCGGGTCTCTGCACATTAATTCGGCTTTAGAAGAACGAGCTGGGAGCCCAGACAGTCATTTACATTCATCCGGTAAACTGTTATGTAAAGTGAAAAATATGGGATTTATTTTAAGCAGGCAGCCGATTGTCATTCTCTGATGTCACTCCCACCCGTCCAGGTTTAATCTGTCAAATTTGTACTTTACTCCGGGGTGAATTCAGATTCACTAATCACCATCATCTTCTTCTGACCTCACACTAACTTAACAAGACAGCAGCCAATTTTCACAGTGATGTTTCCCTGACGGATGATTTTGACATGAGATCGCCCTTAGTGACGACAGTCCATCTATGCCGGTTGTCATGGTTACACGGAAAGCCGTCAACATGTCTCTCGCGCTGTATAATCTCCCCCGTAGCTAAGAGAGAAGGGGAGGTAAATATGGATCAAAGTTACAAAGGGTAATTATTCTTTTCAGTTCTCAGCGAAAATGTAGCTCTTAAAGTCTGTGGTAAAACTGCCTTTTGAATCTGAAGTAGGCTATATTATGAAGTACAAAATATTTTCATACAGCATATTATATTATATGCAAGGCACTCACTACTGGCTACGTTTACATGCAACCAAATAATCCGTTTGTAATCGGATTGACGGCTCAATCGGACTGAAAATGTAAACCCATTAATCGATCCGATTGAGCTCGATCGGATTGAAGGGGGTGGTTTATTCCTTTTCTAATACGATTGAGAGTGCATGTAAACACTCGATACATATCGTCCAGGGGTTTCCAATGATCTTAATTGAAGCATAACGAGCCTCAAGTAACTGACTGCACTTCTGCTCTGCTCTACTCTGTTTTGTTCTGTTATAGTTCTGTCTGGAATTCATCTGGGTCCGTCTGTTATATTTTGTTTTGTATTGTTTGGTGCGTGGATTTAGGTGGGAGGGGTTGGCCATGGTACCTTCTCCTGCGTGTCCACATGGAGTGCTGTGTTTAATATTTGATTATTCAGGAGTGTGTGTCATGGGTATTGAGTGTGGGGTAGAAATCTGAGGGTCTTTGCTGGCCACCTCCCTCTTTATTTTGTTATCTTATTGTACTTGTTTTGTAAGTTACTGGTAAAGACGTGTGATGTATTGAGACCTTGTGTGAAGTGTTGTATGTGTTTTTATTAATTGTATGTTAATAAAGTGATTTTTGTTTACATCTGTCTATCATTATGCTCACCCTGCCTTTGGCAACGAACCTGTGTCCCTTTGCTTAGGGCTGTTATGTCCCGGTGTATTCCGGGTGGCGTAGTCGACTATAGGATTTCTTATTATTGGTAATTTTCAAACTTCTGACCACTTCATGCCACACGTGCAATGATTAACATGTACTCTTACTTTTGTGATTACTGTAACATGCGTTACACATTTAAATAAAAATAACATTAAGACGCCTATACCCTAACCTTTTTATTTATTTGTTCCAGAAGGACCTAATAAATTATAAGGGACCTTGTTCAACACTGATTATATATTCGTGCATAACTTTTAATTTAAGATACTATAACTAAAGAATTACGAATTTTAGACTACCGGTTCTTCATATTCAGCAACATCAACAGGTCCAAACTCTGGGTATGAAGGTATTTTTGGTGCAAAACAACTGAGCGTCTGTGACAGCGGAATTTTTAGTTGAAGTAGAGAATAGCCACACATGTGTATCAGTAAATTTAAAGTCCCATACAAAAGTTGCAAACTTGTAGATTTTTTTCTCTCTCCCACAAACACAACACAACAGTTACACCTCCTCGAATCCTTCATTGCAGGTGCACAAATCCTATTCTACGAATCACAAATCAAGAAACTCATATGCTCACATGTTTTGCTACTATTGCTGCAGTGAATATGGTGCAAAACACATTCACACACCTGCATCAAAAATGTGAAGTCACGGACGAATTTTGTACATCCACAAATCAGTATGTGAATTCTTGAGATTTGCACACTTGTAGAATGTTTTCTTACTTGTATATATTTTTTTCTTGGATGCTTTTCCTAGCACAAACTCAAGTGCATAATAACGACAACTGCGTGAAGCTGCTGCTACAAGTCTCAAACGCTGTTTTTTGCTTGCAAATGACAAGTTTCGCGCACTCTCCCTTTTGCACCACATATCAATCTGTGACATATGGAGCAAAAGTGATTTGTGCATCTGTAGAGGCAACGGCGGGCACTCTTCAGAGATCAGAGAAGTTTAGCCAATCAGAAAAGCTACACTGTATCCGGTTTTTGTTATTCTTTACAGTTCTTCGGGTTTTTTCTTTTTCCAAGTTTGTGGATCTTATCATCTGCAACGTCGGGGGTGTATTTGCCATCGTGACGGTGATTACATCAGCTGGTAAGTTAAGTTATAACGTCAGTTATCCGAATCAATCAGGGAAGCATAATAATTATACACTGCCTTTTTATCGCAGGTTATGTCAGACGTTACATAACAGTAGGGCTGGGTATCGTTCAAAAATACCGATACCGATCCCTTGACTTCGATACCGGTTCCTGAACGATACTTTTTCCAATACCAATTTTATTAAATCAATTTTAACAAGATTACATTATCTAAAAAAAAAAAAAAAAAAACTTTGGTTTTATTTTTCAGCTTGTTGATGTTTATACAAACTCAAAGACTCATCTCCTGAGCCACTGCACAAAGGAACAAAATGTAACCAACACAATAAACATCTATTAGGCTACATTTACACTAGTGCGTGTTCATTTTAAAAAGCATAGCTCAGACAGAATCATGATTTCTATTTATTTTCCTCTGATTTACTGATGAGCATTAGCAGCTTCCAGCGCTGTCTGCCTGTGTTCTCTCTTCCATGATCGCTGCTCTGACTCAGAGGAATTAACATAGCTATTTCAGGAACTTTAAAGAAATAGGCCTTTTGTGTACATAGAAAAAGTCTTAGATCTTTGGGGGATCTTTTGCCCCCATCAGAAAAATGGGGGCAAAAACAAAAGCGTTGCGTTTATCATTTTGTTCAGTATATATATATATATGCGTGTAAGAAAACATTCAAGTGCGCAAATCTCATTGCAAGAATTCCCATACTGATTTATGGATGTACAAAATTCGCCCGTGACTTCACATTTTTAATGCAGGTGTGTGAATGTGTTTTGCACCATATTCACTGTCTGCAGCAATAGTAGCAAAACGTGAGCATACGAGTTTCTTTATTTGTGATTCGTAGAATAGGATTTGTGCACCTGCGAGAAGGTGTAACTGTTGTGTTGTGTTTGTGGGAGAGAGAAAAAAAATCTACAAGTTTGCAACTTTTGTCTGTGACTTCACATTTACTGATACACATGTGTGGCTGGCTATTATCTACAACTACAAATTCCGCTGTCACATACGCTCAGTTGTTTTGCACCAAAAATACCTTCATATCTGCGTATCAACAACAACAACATTTATTTATAAAGCACATTTAAACACAATGTAAATTGATCCAAAGTGCTGTACAATGATCAAACAAAACTACACGCATACAAAAGGCTAAAGAGTAAAAATAAGATTTAAGTCTAGACTTAAAAATGTCCAAA
This sequence comes from Sinocyclocheilus grahami, assembly GCF_001515645.1. Lineage (NCBI taxonomy): Eukaryota > Metazoa > Chordata > Actinopteri > Cypriniformes > Cyprinidae > Sinocyclocheilus > Sinocyclocheilus grahami. The sequence goes on along the minus strand of NW_015505254.1, from coordinate 1,034,641 downwards.
GAAGGAGCAGATCTCACATGATAGGGGAGACCATTCCAAAGCTTGGGGCCAACCACAGGAAAAAGCCCGATCACCCTTTGATTTGTACCGACACCGTGGTACAGTTAGTAGCAAGTGACTCGAAGATCTAAGCGCCCTAGCAGGACAATATGGCACAAGAAGTTCAGAAATATAACTTGGTGCACAACCAGACAATGCCTTATAAACAAACAGAAAAAAAATAGTAAAATCAACCCTGAATTTAACGGGGAGCCAATGAAGGGATGATAAGACAGGAGAAATGTGATCCCTCTTTTTTGACCCAGTCAAAAGTCTTGCCGCAGCATTTTGAACAGCTTGCAGTCGTGACACTGAAGATTGAGGAAGACCAGAATAAAGACAGTTACAATAATCCAGTCAAGATGTAACAAGTGCATGAATCACAACTTCCATATCCTTCCTTGAAAGAAAATGCTTCAACTTTGCAATAGATCTCAAATGGAAAAAAACTTGCTCTAATAACAGCACTAATTTGTTTATCAAAAATTAGAGAGGAGTCAAAAATAACTCCAAGTTTTTTTATTTGTTTGCGTACATTAGTTGAAAGTGGACCTAACTGAACTTCCAAAGTAGGAGACGAGTGTGCAGGATTGAGTATCAATCTTGAGTCATGCAGTCATCATACTATTATTGCACTGTAAAAGTTATTTCTGGTTTTGATTAACGGAGAACCAAAGATGATGAAATGAATGGAGGAGGACTATAACGTGCACTGGTACTCCCACGCGCCTCTGATCGTTAATTCAGCACCACAACAACCGAACAGCGACCGCGGTGTGCACGCCAACAACGGTGATGGGAACGGTTTGTTTTAAAAGCCGTACAGCAGTTGTTTTGTCAGCGCACATCATTTCGGTTTATCCACTCTCATCTGGACGCCTGTTTACTGAAGGAATATACGCTATAACGGAACGTCAACTGTGATTTGATCGAGAGCAACGCTCCGCCGAGTAACATAGCCTACTTTTTCTCGCGGTTCCTCTTCTGTCGTAAATCATGAAATACTTTGAAATTGTTTGTTGTTCCGAAAGCGCAAACATAAATCGAGAAAAACAGAATCGCGACCACCTACTGTCGAGGCGAGCGGTCCGCCACACCTGACTGTTTTTCTGCCTCCGGTTGTGACATGAAAACTCGAACCAGAAAGAAACGGGTGAAAGGGCGAAGAGCTGCAGAAGGCCATGTGGATTTGAAAGGGAACATGTCAGATTGAAGTGGGAGCCAGGAACAATCCACAAGTCCGATCGCGACTGACAATCACAGGCATGAGGACACCAAAAATCAAGAGATGGTCGAAGGTCTTGCAACCTGTTGTTGATCCCGAGTAGGGCCCGGGGGGGGGGGGGGGGGGGCACATGCTTTTGATTGACTAATTTATGTCTTGTTTCTTGATTTGTGTTTCTTAATTCAAATGTATTAATTTGAGGAGCAACTATATTGGGAGCCCAGGCTGGACATGGGCATAGATTGACGCGTTTTTTCGGGAATATAAAGGTATATTTATATTAGGGGGAAAAACACCCTTCATGGTTGGTTGGTTGGTTACCCTGATTCTGACCTTCTCCAGCCATGGGCTGCCTTCAGAGCGTCGCCTGCAAACCCCGGATTAAACGCGAGAACATCGTTGTTTACGATGCCTCTGCTACTATTGACCACTGCCCCACAGTGATCGAGGAGAATTCACCCATAGTGCTCCGCTACAAAACTCCGTACTTCAAGGCCTCCGCTCGGATAGAAATGCCGCCGATCCCTCGAAACGAGGCTTGGATGGTGGGTTGGATTCAAGCGTGCACTCAAATGGAATTCTACAACACTTATGGAGACCTCGGCATGTAAGCATAGTGCATGTTTTATGACTTAGTCTTGACCATAAACACACATCCTGATCTAAAATTAGGGAAATTTAGCCACTGATATTCAAGAAATCATTTATGTGGGTCATCGCCAAATGAGGACGTCCAAGATGACAAAATCTCTTAAAAAAAATAAAAATAATAAATCTTAGGAAAAAAGTGCCAACTTCTTGGAAAATGTAGCCTACCTAACCTTTGAGTCTAGGTTTCAGGCATATTTACAAAACAGTTTATAACCAACAATTAACAACTCCAAAAACGTCAAGTAAAACCATCAATAATAAAAATCATGACTTGATTCATGGTTCATGAATATCAAGAGTTATCTTAAAGTTACACAATTTGTCTTGAACAAAAAGTTTTTTGTTTTTCATAGAGTCAAATTACCTGGAAAAAAAGTTAATTTCTTTAAAAAGTTAATTTCTTTAAAAAAATGTTGATCAATATTATGTTATGATTGATTAGATGGACAACGTTATTTATAATAAATTATTTTAAAAAACAATAATTTTAAGCAATAGACTAATAAAACAATAAGCTGAACAGCTTCAACATTTCCATTTCTATGATCCAGAATTTCAGTCCTTTAATGAAATTATTTTTTTGACTTTTTCTAATTCTCAGGAAAGTATTTTTACTTTAAGCCAAAAAAAAAGACATTAGAAAATGTCACTGACCCATCCGTCACTCTGTTAATGTAAGTAAATCTTTCATTTATATGTGGCCCTTTGTTTAATTATGTCTTCAAATAGTGTAAAGTAAAGGAGTGCAGTGCACCAGTGATTTACATTCACAGAGAGTATGCATACACCAGCTCAGTGCCTGAGGGGAGGAGTGTTTGCACCTTCATCAGTCACTGCTCTTTCATTTATACTCCCACAAATGAGTTTCACAGCCTGTCACTAGATCAGACGGGAATAGAATAGCTGCTCTGAAACATCAGCGTGGTTGCGCTAAACAGAGTTTTGTATCGCAGGCAAACGCAATTACATGCTCACTGCCTAATCTACAAATAGAGACAGAGCAGGAGAACGAGATAGAGACATTCTCACACTCACCCACGAGCCCTGTGACGCGTGATGTGGGCCCTTCTGATGCTGACTGGGGGGCCTGTCAGTGTGGAGGTGTGGACATGTGTGTGGGGGTGTGTATTACTGCCTAAGCGGGTGGTTGCGTGGGGTTTTCTGTGACACAGATGGTGCCGTACTGAAGAAGAAATGCCAGCGTCGGGTCATACCTAACAACACCCAGCCACATTAACGTCCTCTCACACCGACATTTTACACTGGCAGCTGGGACCCTCATAATGAATGTCATCCTTAACCCCAATTATCATTTGTACACTTTGACTCACCATATTTTTACACTTATACAGTGGTGGCACCCAGCCACATTAACGTCCTCTCACACCGAGTCATTTTACACTGGCAGCTGGGACCCTCATAATGAATGTCATCCTTAACCCCAATTATCATTTGTACACTTTGACTCACCATATTTTTACACTTATACAGTGGTGGCCAAAATTATTAGAACATTAGTATTTTGACCAGCTAAAAAGTGGTTTTAAGTCAGTTTTTTTCTATCTTTTGCAGTAGTGTGTCAGTAGGAAATATCAGTTTATATTTCCAAACATTCATTTTGCCATTAACTGTAACAATCCAGTGAGATTTTTGTTTGCACAAGGAGTCTGACAACAGCCAGTGCTCCACACAAATCTAAACTCATCATCCAGTCTGTCTGGAATGACATGAAGAACCAGAACAAACTGAGACAGACTAAATCCAGAAGAACTGTGGCAATGTCTCCAAGATGCTTCAAGAAACCTACCTGCAAAGCTACAGTACTGTTAAAAGTTTTAGGCACTTGTGTAAAAATGCTGTAAAATGAAGATGCTGTCAAAAATAATGTCATAAATAGATTTTCTTTATCGATTAACTTCTATTAACTAAATTAAATCAGCATCAGTTTGTTCCGTTTCTTCATGACATTCAAGACAGACTGGATGATGATGAGATCAGATCTCGGTGTGGAGCACTGGCTGTTGTCAGACTCCTTGGGCAAACAAAAATCTCACTGGATTATTACAACTAATGGCAAAATGAATGTTTGGAAACAAACTGATATTTCTGACACACTAAGCAAAAGATACAAATAACTTATTTACCGTTTAATAAAAATTTTTAGCTGGTGCACGAAAATACTAGTGTTCTAATCATTTTGGCCACCACTGTATAATTGTTTAACGTCTAAACATTAATTTCCACAGGTCAAGCTGGGAGCTGCCAGAGTTACGAGAAGGACTGGTGAAGGCCATCAGTGACTCGGACGGCGTGAGTTACCCATGGTACGGAAACACGACTGAAACTGTGACCCTCTCCGGCCCCACATCCAAGCCTTCCCGCTTCTCTGTCCACATGAACGATAACTTCTACCCCAGCGTAACATGGGCCGTACCGGTGAGCGAGAGCAATGTGCCTTTGCTCACGTGGATCAAACGCGACCAGAGCTTCACCACTTGGCTGGTGGCTTTGAATATGGCCACACAGGAGAAGATCCTCCTGCAGACAGTGAAGTGGAGGATGAAAGTGGACATCGCTGTGGACCCCTCCAAGCCGCTGGGCTCTCGAGCAAGACTCACCGGCCGGGTGCACCAGGACCAGCCCAAGGTGTTGACCCATATGGAGCCGATCCATCCTAACGCTTTGGGTAAACCCAATGCTAATGACGCACAGGTGCTAATGTGGAGGCCCAAGCGAGGACCACCATTAGTGGTGATTCCCTCTAAGTAGCAGGTTGTGGCAAAACTTGAAGGTTTTTAATCAAAATAATCAATCTGCCTTAAATCCACACTGCTGCCTTTAAAGAGATACTTGGTTCTTGAACAGCCTGGGAGACACTTAAAGGGGCAGTTCATTCAAAAAAAAAAGAAAATTCTATAATCTTTAACTCACCCTCACTTCACTCCAAACTTGTATGACGTTTGTTCCTTCTGTGGAACACACATGAAGATATTTTAAACAATGTTTTTGTCCATCCAATGAAACAAAACATTGGACCCTACTGACTTTCATTGCACTGGGGGGGCGGAACCCATTCACTGAATTTTTTTGCAATCCACAAAAGAAAGAAAGAAATTGTAGTTTGGGGTGAACTGTCCCTTTAATTTGATATTGACATTTGCCTTAAATCCTCAGACTCAAGTACAGGAGAAGAAACTATACTTCTGCTCTACATAAAAGGGATACTGGACCAAAAAATTTAAATCCTGTCATAATTTACTCACTTTCATGTCGTTCCAAACCTGTATGACCAATACACACACACACACATATATACATATATATATATAGTCTTAGAAATGTATTTTTTATTATCGATACAATGGAAGTCAATGGGCTCCAACGTTGTTTGGTTCCCAGTGTTTTGCAAAACGTTCTTATGCAGAAGAAAGAAATGCAACCACATGAAAGTAAATAAAATGACAGAATTCTGTCCCCCCTGAGCATAACCTGGACTGTGAATACTGCTGCAGTGGAAATGAGGGTACTTCGGCTGCTTAAATTTCTATGCTCTAAGCTTAGGAATGTCTGGAGCTGTCTACTAATTCACTCTTCTGCTCACCTGGGAGCGAGGGAATCGAGGGAGGGGAAGAAAGATTTGAACAGTGCTGCAAACACTGCTATTCATTAGAGGTGAAAACCATCCGGACCTTCCTGCTGAGATAAACACACATCCAGACACAAAAGCACAACAAACACTCAACCGCCTTCCTTATTGAAGCACCCTCCTCTAGAGAATCCTGCGCCTGCACAAATGGACCCAATCCGTTCGCTTTAAAGCATTAAAACCACTGGATTTGTATAAACTGAATTCATGCCAAATGGGATGTGCAGACTTCAAAAATGACCCAATGATGGTCTTCAGAGGTCACCATAGAGTTTATTGATTTTGAGGTTCACAGTGTGTTCTGAAGGACTGGGGCAGCTAGAGTTGTCCTGACTGTAAAATCTATTTGCCTTTTTAATTAATTACCTTTTTCAAGCTGTGACTGCATGCATTGTTTTTACACCTTTTGAAAAAAATGCCAAGCCTGTTCATTTCAATTTTGTGCTGCCCTTGTTCAAATGTGTGTATTGTTTAAAAAAAAAAAAAAAAAGCTAATTATACACCTGATTTATTATTACTCCTCACCAGATACTAATATGGCTTCACATATAGTGCAAAGTCGCTAAAAAGCACTTCCTTGCACATATAACGGAGTAACTCAAGTATTCTTTGTTGCCTGGTGACAGAGGTAATCTGTAAAATAATCACAACATCCCACAAACTGACTGGCTGGCATCATCTTAAGTATTGTTATCATTTTCTTTATAATAATATTGAAAGTTTACATTCTATTTACAAAAGATCCCTTATTCCCTCAATTTCTACGGCACAGAAACTAACCCAGCAACTCAGTCAATTAAAATAGCATAAAATATTTTTTATGACTTGCAGTTTGAATAATGACACAAAAATACAGTGATGCAACGACCCCCTAAGTAACATCTATTGCAGAGTTTCTGCGAGATTCAAGTTTTATTTGTGGCAAATTACTGCAGGCCACTGTTGCGAATCAAAAGCAGCCATTGCCCCTTGAAGATGAACGGATATTAAATGGCCAAGAAAAGCCGAACAAGTTTTGTGCCATTTGAAAATGGCACGTTAGGAAGTGTTTTTAATCCATTACCCATTAATGTGATCAGCGCCGATTAATGTTTTTCACATAAAACAGGAGTTTCACTGAAACCAGAGACCCGGAGCATTTCTCCAAGTGTGCTTCAGCTCAGCACTGCACAGCAGTGGCCCAGCCTGTTATCCAACCTTGTATCAATCCTTTTGTCCCGCTCTCTACGCCTCCTCTCCTCTTCTCTGTCCTTCCACTCATTTCATCCTTTTGTTCCACTCCACTTTCACCTCGTCCATCCCCTTTTCATGCCCTGCTTGGGTTGGGTGCCGGCTTGCTCTCATAACCATAGAGAAACGTCGCCATTATGACTAATACTGTGCCCAGGAAGAACAAACTGGACAGAAAAGAACAACAAGTGGATTTTCAGTTTTCATTTCAATTAAATACCTTTTTTTTTTTTTTTTTACTTTAAATCAATTGAATTTAAAGCATTTATTGATCACAAGACATAAAAAATGTCCTTTTTACCTGGTAGGCTCAAAATCCTCAAGCCAGAAATATGAAATGAATGTGGAGAGGATAATTGAGAGTGATGTAGCAAAGCCTTTCAGTATGTTGTCAGCATACTTGATGACAGCAGCTATCACAAGCCCTCCAAGAGCCTGTGGGAAAAAAAAAAAAAAATCAATTTATATTGTTGCACATTAATGCGTTGCAGGGGAAAAGCTCTTGTGTTGCTTCCTGTTAGCTGTTGACGATGAAGCAATTATCAGTACTGACTCCCATGTAAACTTGTTTGCACTTCAGAAGTCTTGTACTAAAAAAAAAGTGTTCAAGCTCACCTGGAGGGCGACCACAATCCAGGTCAGCGTGTTGTAGCCCTGAAACATTCCGTGTTCTTGGACTCTGTCACCATCGTAGGCCAACATCCCGAAGATCCCAAAAAACAGGCCAAACATGCCTGCACACAGAAGACACAGAGGGCAAAACATTTAGTTTTGCTTTACATACAACAGCACTCAGCCAAGGTATTTTTTTAAATAAATAAAGTAAATAGGATTACAACTTCGTTACAAAATACATAAATTAATTATTAATTTATTTATACACATATTATTGATATATTTCAATTATTAATTTATAAATACATTTATTCTCCAATTATAATTAAAACTGAACAAATATGAAATGAATTTAAAATCAAACAGTAAATGATCGATTTCATCTGTACTACTATTCAAAAGTTTACAGCATTTTTTTGATAAAAAATACAGTAAAACAGTAATATTGTAAACTATTATTAGAATTTAAAATGTTTTTTTAATACATTTAAATGGCTTTTATTTTCCATGATAGCAAGGCTATTTCAGTAGCCATAAGTTCAGTTATCAGTGGCACAAACCTGCTTTTTTTCTTTTCAGGATTCTTTGATGAATACAAAGTTCAAAAAGAACAGTGTTTATTTCAAATAGAAATATTTTGTACTACTATAAATCTTTTACTGACACATTCGATGCACGTGTCCTTGCTCAATTAAAGTACTACTACAAAAAAAAATCTTACTGACCTTAAACTTTTGAACAGTAGCTTATAAATGCAAGTACCTAAATGAATGGCTCATTTTGAGAAAACTATGATAAACTTTGATATGATCAAATTATAGGTTATCACATTATGTTGGCACCCATTGAAGAACAGAGATTCTTTTTTGGCTCAGCTCATTATGATGAACAGAAGTTCACATTAGGAGGTGAATCACTACAGACGCTCAATTCACACATTGCCAGTTATAAATAAACCCTACACTGAGATTCCACATGGCAAGAATGAAAACACACACACATAAATATTAGCCTTAAGTTCCTGAATGTCACCTTAGACTGTTTTGTGCAGTCTTTTGCTTGCTAAAAGAAATAAAACCTAGTTGTTTGAAATTTGACATTGACTTTCAGAAATACAGATTAAACAGATGGTTAACGGACTTCTAGTGTAAAAACAGGTTGTGTGTGTCATCCTCTGCAGTGAATGGGTGCCGCCAGAATGAGAGTCCAAACAGCTGATAAAAACATTACAATAATCCACAAGTAATCCTCACAACTCCAATCCATCAATTAAGGTCTTGTGAAGTGAAAAGATGTGTATTTTTGTAATAAATAAATTCATCAAGGCATTTTAAATTCAAACTGTCTCTTAAAATTTCACTTTATGAGGTTTTTTTAACATTAATATGAGTTCCCCTAGCCTGCCTATGGTCCCCCAGTGGCTAGAAATGGCGATAGGTGTAAACCGAGCCCTGGGTATCCTGCTTTGCCTTTGAGAAAATGAAAGCTCAGATGGCCCAATCTGGAATCTTCCCTTTATGTCGTCATATGGGGAAAGGTTACCTCCCCTTTCTCTGCTTTGCCCGCCCAGAGAATTTGGCCCGCTCATGAGAAAATGAAAGCTCAGATGGCCCAATCTGGAATCTTCCCTTTATGTCGTCATATGGGGAAAGGTTACCTCCCCTTTCTCTGCTTTGCCCGCCCAGAGAATTTGGCCCGCTCATGAGAAAATGAAAGCTCAGATGGCCCAATCTGAAATCTTCCCTTTATGTCGTCATATGGGGAAAGGTTACCTCCCCTTTCTCTGCTTTGCCCGCCCAGAGAATTTGGCCCGCCCATGAGAAAATGAGCTACTACCGTGCGAGGCGAGCGCAATATTTTTTTTTTCCTCGAGAGACATCATGGCTTGCAAACGAGCGAAGCATGGCAGTTGCCCCGCCTCTCTCCTCCTCGTTAGCATTTAAAGCTACAGACACAGAAATGGCACATCCTAAGGAAAGCTCATTGTGGGACTGGAAAGAGACTTCAGATACAGTACTAGGGCCCACTTAGGCCTATATAAAAGCATCTAAAAAGCAGCATGTCATGGGACCTTTAAGGTGAAAAATAATCCATAATTCATAATAATGCTTTCTCTATTGAAAAAGTCCATCCCCTGTTGTCCTCTCACATCAAAATCCATCAGCACGTTTGTTTAATGCCATTTATGACCGTTTTCACTTGATCTCTGCCTATTTCTCTCCTGATTCAGATTAGATGTTTTTTTTCACTGGAGGAAACAATATTATCAATAGAGGACTCGTATTTCAGATGGAAAGCAACAGTTTAAAGAAGTTTTTCACTTCACAAGACATTAATTGATGGATTGGATTTGTGTGGATTACTGTGACACCCATTCACTACAGAGGATTCATTAGTGACCAAGTGATGTCATGCTACATTTGTCCAAATCTGTTTTGTTTTGATGAAGAAACAAACTCATCTACATCTTAGACGGCCTGAGGGTAGTACATTTTTAATTTTGGATGAACTTTTTCTTAAAGGGGTCATATGATGCTTTTTCATTATTCTGTGTTACACCAAATACACAAAGATCATTATTTTGTGTATTTGGTGTAACAGAATATGTTGACATGCTTTAATGTTCAAAAAACACATTATTTTTCAAATACTGTACATTATTGTAGGTCCCGCCTCTCTCAAACGCTTCGTTTTCTACAAAGTCCCTCCTTCCGACAAGCGCAGTCTGCTCTGATTGGCCAGCTGACCCAGTGCATTGTGATTGGCCGAACACCGCAAGCACTCGTCGGAAATGTAACTCCCCTTACCATAATCGCGAGCTTCATCTTTCAAAATAAAAGTAAAGACAGTAAATAATGTCATTAGTTTTATCATCAGTTCAAGCCTGAAAGGGGAACAGAGTCGCGTGACAGACACAGTGATGATGCAGTACACAAGCTACGGTTAAGACAGCTGACTCTACTGTAATGTGATGTGACGCTGTCTCTCTCTCTCTCTCTC
>NW_015505254.1:1012602-1023072 GCF_001515645.1 Sinocyclocheilus grahami | reverse complement strand
GGAGAGGAGGTAATTCTGACTTTGCTATGACAATCTGGCACTTGTTACTTTTTTTAACATTAAAGCATGTCAACATATTCTGTTACACCAAATACACAAAATAATGATCTTTAAAAAAGCATCATATGACCCCTTTAACTTTGATAAAGAATATCTCTTTGGTTTTGAGACTTTAGTCTTTGCAACTTCAGGGATCTTATCTATGCACAATCAGCTTGTAACACTCCAAAGAGAAAGGAAAACTTGAAATCGCATCATATGACCCCTTTAATGCATAACTGACCCTCTTTTAAATTCAATGGATGTTTAGTATAATATAAGAGCCATTTTCTTTATAAACATACTTACCAAGCTGGATGTTTCGGACCCAAACACTCTGTTTGGTCTCTTTAAGGATCTTCTCAAAGTAGACACCAGCAAACCCACTAGAGCAACAGGCCACCAACACGGCCACCAGCCCTACAAACTGTGAGCCCGCAGTCAGCTGCTCTTTCTGTGGGTCTGACGGGGAGTCTGCTGGCCACTGTCCAAACAGACAAGCATAAATTACATGAATACATCAAAGACTATAACAAAACAGATTTTTTTTGGCAGGTAAACTCTAATCAAGGTATTTTTACTTGTACAAGTGCAATGCCAGCCATAAGAATCAGCAGAGACAACCACTGGTACACCCCGAGCCTGCGGCCCAGCATAGAAACCGAAAACAGGGCTGTGGTCAGGATTTTCAACTGGTAGGTCACCTAGAAGTGTACAAGAAAAGAAAAAAACATAAGAATGATAGCCATAAAAATAAGGCAACTACTGGACAGATAGTGACTAACCTGGTAGGTAGCCGCATCAAGGTTGGACAGTGCTACATAAAGCAGGTTATTCTGTAGCGTGTAGATACCTGAAGGAATCGCCAGCTTCAGCGTGTCTATAGGCTTGTGTAGAATCTCCTGTCTCAAAATACTGCTCAGCGCTCGGCCGCTGTAACCTGTTTCACACAGACAGCAGGTAACTGTGTCAATAATGGCAATAATGAATCAAACTCACAGCCATTCATCCCAATGTAGATTTTCATTTCAAATAAATGCTGTTCTTTTAAGTTGCAGCACAACTGTTCTCAACCCTGATAAAAAGAAATGTTTCTTAAGCACCAATTCAGCATATTAGAATCATTTCTGAAGGATCACGTGACACTGAGATGCATTCAATAATATTTCACAATATTACTGTTTTCACTATATTTTTGGTTAAATAAATGCAGCTTTGATGAGCATAAGAGACTTCTTTCAAAACCATAAAGATCTTCTTTTTTTTTTACCAGTAGAAAGGCGAGTACCATAAAACTTTTGGAAGTAAATCTCAAAGGAAACAGACTATGCAAATGCAGCTATTTGTGTCACGCATCTCACAAACTTCAAATACACAGACAGAGATTGAATTTCTCACTGCATTCACAGTCACAGAAATGTGGATGACTTTCTAAGAACTAAAGTCTGACTACATTATTACTATGGTGCTTTCAGGAAAAGTTATCAAATACAGTCTCAAGGATGAAGGAAGCCCCATGAAACTCACTATGATCTTTGAAGACAAGCCCCAAACAGGTGAGGATCTTGAGGAACTCTGCCACCACCACGGCAGAGGAGGCCAGGTAACGTGGCCCGTCACCCTGCAAGGTGCGCGAGTAACGCATGGTGAGCACCAGGGACGTGGTCTGGAACACCAGAATCCCCAGAGAGAGGTACTTCAGCTTGGCTGATGCCATGATGACAGCCTCTCACAAGGAGACCACGACAGACTGGGGTGACATGAGAAAGAAAGGGGCAAAGAGCAGACAGATGTTGAAATACAATGTTGTCCCAGCTGGGTCTGACAAGCAAGATGCTCTGTAAACATTAACGGCCATAAACAACAGCTATAATGTCTTTAACCAAGAAATCAAATATTAACCCTGCAGTTTACTAAATTTAGGGCATTTAAAGAGATAGTTCACCGTCAAATGAAAAGTGTGTCATGATTTACTCAGACATTATTCGCTCAGTGGAAAGACAAATTGACACCTTGGTCACCATTCAGTTTCACTGCATCTTTTTCTATACAGAGGAAGTCGATGGTGACTGAGGCTGTCATTTTGCTTTACATCTCCTTTTGTGTTTCAACGAAAGAAATACAGTAAACAACATGACATGAGGGGTGTAAATAATGACATTTATTACTTGTTATAGTTAAAAATGGCTAAACTGGTTTTAAAAAGGAGAAAAGGAGTAAAATATTCTGCAACTTAAGCGTAAATATAGTCAGCTGTAAAGAGTATTTACCATGTTATTTACGCATAAGTGGCTAAATGAATGTTAATTACTAAAAATGATTCAAATAATAAAACCAAACAGACGCGATGATCCCACTTGATAAAATAGCTGCAAATATCGCATTATATTTTCACAGTCTCACCTTTTCTGAAGACTAACGTTACTGTAAAGATCCGGAAGAGTTGCAGTTTGTGAGTTGGTGTTTGAATACAAACATAAACGTTAAAACCCCGTCAAAGATCCATCCTTCAAGATGGGTTCTGCATAAGTTGAATCTACACACAGTGAGTTAAATAGTTCAACACTGTCTTATTTTGACAGTTAACTTACACACTGCGAGCTGCTGCAGCTAAGCTATTATCTGAGGAAATCAACCGTTCTGGGTGTTCCTCGCGCATGATCATCTGCTATGTGTCCACCCATGCCGCATACCCTCATTCATCAAGAATGAAAAGCAGACTGTGTCAAGTGAAGTGTAGAAAATCTTCATATGAATCTCAACAATCTTGCAGTACTTCCTAGTGTTTTGTTGTTTCGAGCCTCATTATGTGTCGTTGTCACCACCTATCGGTTGGCGGACAGAGTGATGCGTGAACAGAGTGAACTGAACCTTGATTGAGAAGCGCGCGTTCACCTGCTTTTTGCATAGCATTTATTAGTCTTCGTTTTTGATCTTTGTTATAAAATGCCCTTTGCACGCTTTCCTTTTGCAAGTAGTGGGCAATTGTAACACTAATATCAATCAGCCTAATAAATAAATATATAACAATGAGGATAGATAGATAGATAGAAAGAGACTCATTCATTTAGCCAGATCAATTTGTTAAAGGTTTTCCTTTATTTGTGTTTCATCTCTATTTTAATCATCAACTGTTTATTTCCAATACACAGTTGTTGTTGTTGTTTTGTTTTTTTAATCACATATCGTAATCTATAAAATACTAAGACGAAACATTTACTTCATTCTAGCATACTGTATTGCATATATTTGGTGAACAGGAAAAGAAAGTACAATATGGCATAAAAAAACCAAAACATAAAATTATACACAGCACATATAAAAAAAAGCTTAGTATAACATTTGGGTGAAGATACAATGTTCCAAAACCTTTGCTTTGATCTTTATTTGGTGGACTAACATCCATTGAATTCCTCAGATTTCAATACACTAAATATCATACTGCTGAAGGGCCCTTAAGTGCTACAAGATATCAAATGTTTCCAAAAAGAACATGCCATATGGAGCCTATAGTACATAAAGGTTTCTATTTGCATAAGCAGACTCTCTTAATATTGACCTTGAGCTCACACAATATCATTGATCCACCCACCTGCACAAATACAGCATACCGGAACTTCATAAGACCTTTGACAGTATTTCATCACCACTCTGGCTAATGTATGCATGCATCTCTAAATACTATTATGAGTGTTTATTTGGTGTTTCGGAGACCCAGGGGCTTTATTGTGCAAAACACATTTAAAAAATGTGATTGTACTAATCAGTTTTATAAAGCTTTGCTCAAAAACACAAAACAGAAAAAGTGAAACAGCACATTTAGATTGCATAAAGTATTATTTCTAAATTACCAAGTGATTCATACGGTTGCACAGACAGGCTGATTGTATTTAGGATGAAGGAAATACATGACATGTATTTAAAACTCATGTAAATAAAAGATACAACTTCAGAACAAGTTAAACTGCTCAGAATATCAATATAGAGCAACACAAAAAAGGCAGAACAAAACAAATACAATAGTAACAATGGTTACAAAGATGTTGTAAAAGGCACTGATAATATTATGTATAAATGTTTAGTTTTCCGAAAAGGCTTGATGATGGCAGCTGGAATTCCTCTTCAAACCTCTGTCATGTTTGTGCGGCCACTGAATACTGCATACCATTTCAAAAGAAACAAAGTGGAACCCATTCGTTTTTACACACCTCCTTCTACCTCTCTTAATCATTGGCAAGGCAAAGGATAAACCGTAACAGACAACAAGGAAATAACATAAAAATGTAACATTTAACTATTTACACCACAGTTTAGCTCTGAACCACACATGAATGAATGAGATGTATGTGTAGCACATTCATGTTACCAATCGCAAAAAAGTACCACCAATTCATTTAAGAAGTATTTCATTACAAAATGTTTTCATTACATTTCACTACAAAAAAAAATGCAGGTTGATCTAAAAAAATGAGAACACATGAAAGCTGACCCATTATATAAAAAGATTAAATGATCAGTTAAAAGCATAGCTCACCAATAAACTCTGATGTACTTTCAAACCTGTATGACTTTCTTCTGTGGAGCACAAAAGAAGATCATTTAAAGAATGTTTTTCTTCATACAATGAAAGTCAGTGGGGTTCAAAATAACCTTAAAATTAACCTAAAAATAAACATTTGACTTCATTGTATGGACATAAAAAAGAAAAAAACACAGACATTTTAAAAAAATATCTCCTTTTGCGTTCCACAGAAGAAAGTAAGTCATTCAGGTTTGGAACAACAGAAGATTGTGTGAACTATTCCTTTAATGTTGGTACCAACTAAGCATATCTGGTTTTCAACATCAACAAAAATGATCAAAAAAAGACGGCAGATTAAATGAGAAAATTTCCTTCAAATTGTAAAATGTTTGACTAAATCTTGAAATAAATTTCCCCAAATTGGGGACGGTAACCACAATCGAGACTCCTTAGTTTGGCACTGTGACTGTCCATTGGTAACAGTGCCCTAGATCGTAGACGGTGGTTAACAGGATTCCCAAGTTGTTAAAGCTGTTTCTCTCTTTTCTGTGCGATGAAATATCCAAGTTAATGGGAATTTACAATACACAAACTTCAAAGTCAACATGCAGAGCGTAATAAAGACTGGAGAAGAATGGAGAAAGGATAAATGGCCACTCCTCTGGCAGCTGAAGAGAGAGTCAAACAAAGCAGCCGTGCAATTAAACTCCCGAAGGTCCTACGCATACACACTGCTGCGCTGTGACTGCTGCGACTGCGTCGGTTGCGCAGCCTGTGACGGCGGCTGCAGCTGGGCTTGTTCGGGAATGTGTGTGTGGCAGGAAGGAGGCAGTGTGTGGGGGTTTCCTAGAGGGGTGGGACTTGTTGTGACATCGGACCAGTCTGAGTTGGAGTGGGGCGACGAAGAGGACCAGGGGTCGGGTGATTCAGGCGAAGGAGTGAGGTAGGGGTGTTCGCTGGGATTGTGTGCAGGATGACCGGGGGTGGTTCCCTCGGAGCCGGCGGTGGCGTAGCTGTGCTGGGAAGGTGGCGTTGGATATTTATCCACAGGGCTCTGGCGTGGCAGATAGGAAGCTACTTGTTGTGCTTGGCTCTCAGGCAGCCCGTGAGGGAGTGCGTGGTTGTGACCGTGAGGGTGCGGAAGGGTATGCGACAGCCCGTGCTGCATTCCCACATCAGGCACGGGGTACATCATACTCTGGTTACAGTGCAGGTGCTGACTTTGTGCCTGATTTTGCCCCTGTGTCTGCATCTGCCCCTGTTGCGCCTGCTTGAGGAGGCTCTGCCCGTTGCCTGCCGCCATCATTTGGAAGGTGACAATGGGTGGCAGCTGTTCACGGCTCATGGTGACGTTCATCGGGGTGAGCATGCCCGGGCTGTGGTGCTGCTGCATGCTGGTGTGGCCCGTGCTCATCTGGTGGGGTGGCATGAGGCCAAACATGTGGCCATTGAAGCTGTGTTTGGCCAAACCCACCCAGCTTTGCTGCTGGCCCAACATGTGACTCACAGGAGGCAGCATGGGCCTCACGGATGGGGTGCTGAGCAAAGGGGGAGAATTCGCCGTGCTGGTGGTGGCCACTGCCTCTCCGGCGTACGAGTGTGGAGACTCCAGGGAATCCACAGGTGACATGGTGACCGAGCTCTCTGAGAGGCCGCCAGCTGCTTTGGTGACATTTCCGCTGGCTCCTGCCACCACCACAACATTCGTTCCCTCTCCTCCGGCCGGCTTCTTCCGCCTCTTCGCCTTCATTTCTTTTAGATCTTTGGCTGTCCCAGCTCCAACAGTGTTTGCTTTTCCTCCTGCTCTGCGATTCTTTTTGCCCTGTGGTCCTGGACGCATGCCGATCATGAATCCTGTGCCATTTGTCCCACAGACCATGGAGGAGTGTCCCCCGCCGTTGCCCAAGTGGTTAGGCCCAGAATGTGGGCTGTGCACCAGGTTGTACTGGTCCAGCAGACGCACAATGTCGTGATGCATTCGTTCTTGCGCAGTATCACGAGGCAGGCGGTCTAGGTGGTCGGTGATATCACGATTTGAATAATGATCTAGGAGAACTTGGGCCGCTTCAAAGCTGCCCTCCCTGGCAGCCAGGAACAAGGGGGTCTCCTCCTACATCACAGAACAAACAAAACTGAAGTGTTTGGCTGACACACAAAACATCTGTGCACTCGAAAAGTGATTAAACATGCACATAAACAAATAGACATGAATGAGTACCTTGTTGTCCTGCATGTCTCGATTGGCTCCATTCTTGAGTAGCACTAAAGTGGCGTCTACATTATTAACAGCAGCGGCCCAGTGCAAGGCTGACTTGCCTGAGGATAAGATGAGAGCAATGAGATTAAACCATTTTATGTCTAGAATTTCTTTCTTTCCATTTATCAACAAAGTTCTTTACTATGATGTATGTTCATATAGGTTTTCATCTTACCATGGTCATCCACAGCATTGACATCTGCATGGCAGTGCACCAGTTCCTCCACCATGCCCTCCACTGCCAGTCTGGCTGCCAGGATGAGTGGTGTGGTGCCGTCATTCATACGGGCATCAAGATCCGTGGCACGGTTACGGATGAGAATCTGGTGTTCAAAAACACAATAATGATTGGTATGTGCACACAAAAACTCACACAAAAAATTTTCACAAACCCTGAATAGAGAAAGAAATGAAAAATATACTATCTGCAAACTACAGTTGTCTGTGTGTATATATAAATACATGAACATTTTTCCACAGTGCATGAGAACTGCCCACAGAAGAGATATTCAGGAAATAACCAGAAGATCCGATCAAAAACTAACAAAACAGGACCCAGATCAGCTAATTACATGACAATAACCCACCCAGCTTTGCTGCTGGCCCAACATGTGACTCACAGGAGGCAGCATGGGCCTCACGGATGGGGTGCTGAGCAAAGGGGGAGAATTCGCCGTGCTGGTGGTGGCCACTGCCTCTCCGGCGTACGAGTGTGGAGACTCCAGGGAATCCACAGGTGACATGGTGACCGAGCTCTCTGAGAGGCCGCCAGCTGCTTTGGTGACATTTCCGCTGGCTCCTGCCACCACCACAACATTCGTTCCCTCTCCTCCGGCCGGCTTCTTCCGCCTCTTCGCCTTCATTTCTTTTAGATCTTTGGCTGTCCCAGCTCCAACAGTGTTTGCTTTTCCTCCTGCTCTGCGATTCTTTTTGCCCTGTGGTCCTGGACGCATGCCGATCATGAATCCTGTGCCATTTGTCCCACAGACCATGGAGGAGTGTCCCCCGCCGTTGCCCAAGTGGTTAGGCCCAGAATGTGGGCTGTGCACCAGGTTGTACTGGTCCAGCAGACGCACAATGTCATGATGCATTCGTTCTTGCGCAGTATCACGAGGCAGGCGGTCTAGGTGGTCGGTGATATCACGATTTGAATAATGATCTAGGAGAACTTGGGCCGCTTCAAAGCTGCCCTCCCTGGCAGCCAGGAACAAGGGGGTCTCCTCCTACATCACAGAACAAACAAAACTGAAGTGTTTGGCTGACACACAAAACATCTGTGCACTCGAAAAGTGATTAAACATGCACATAAACAAATAGACATGAATGAGTACCTTGTTGTCCTGCATGTCTCGATTGGCTCCATTCTTGAGTAGCACTAAAGTGGCGTCTACATTATTAACAGCAGCGGCCCAGTGCAAGGCTGACTTGCCTGAGGATAAGATGAGAGCAATGAGATTAAACCATTTTATGTCTAGAATTTCTTTCTTTCCATTTATCAACAAAGTTCTTTACTATGATGTATGTTCATATAGGTTTTCATCTTACCATGGTCATCCACAGCATTGACATCTGCATGGCAGTGCACCAGTTCCTCCACCATGCCCTCCACTGCCAGTCTGGCTGCCAGGATGAGTGGTGTGGTGCCGTCATTCATACGGGCATCAAGATCCGTGGCACGGTTACGGATGAGAATCTGGTGTTCAAAAACACAATAATGATTGGTATGTGCACACAAAAACTCACACAAAAAATTTTCACAAACCCTGAATAGAGAAAGAAATGAAAAATATACTATCTGCAAACTACAGTTGTCTGTGTGTATATATAAATACATGAACATTTTTCCACAGTGCATGAGAACTGCCCACAGAAGAGATATTCAGGAAATAACCAGAAGATCCGATCAAAAACTAACAAAACAGGACCCAGATCAGCTAATTACATGACAATTTTTTTTTTTAAATTGGTGGATAACAATATATTATGATATATACATTTTAATGTAAAAGTGAAAAATACTGAAAAATATAATTCCCACAGTAAAAGTAGACTGATCACAAATTTATTTTTCCCCAAATATATAAATAAATAAGTATATAATTACTGTTATAAATAATGTTAAAATAAATACTGTCTTAATAGTTTTTTCTATTATATAAAAAAATAAGAAAAATATTTGTATAAAGATGTGCTATTAAAGAACATAAAGATCACTATTAAAGAGCACTTTCTAGGTAATTATTATTATTATATATTTTTAAAAAATATATATATATATACTTTTAATATTTTAGAGATGTTGTATAGCTCAACTGTATGGTAGTCACTACAGATATTTGCATTACTTATTTAATAATTTCCTTGAGTTTTCAAGTCATGGATGTCACAAGTTTAAATTGCATTGATAATTTCCATGACTCTGGGAAACCTGTAATTTATTATGACGTTAGCCTTTGCAGGCATATGAGTAGAAGCACATTCCCTCACCTGAAAGACTCCTTGGGCATCTGCCGCCACGGCCGCATGTAGAGGGGTGCGGCCCATGTTATCATGAGCATTGGCATCAGCACCAGCATCCAGCAGTCTCTTGGCGGCATCAGCTCGGGCGTAACGTGCAGCAAGGTGAAGGGCAGACTCCCCAGTGCGATCTGTCTGGGCATTGAGCGATGCACCCTGGCCAATTAAGTCAGTTATGACGTTTGTGCCAGGCTCGTCAGCGCCACTTTCCTCCTCCTCATCTCCCAGCATGCTGCCACAATCGGGGCTGCTGCCACTTCGTAGAGATGCCAGCATGAGAGGAGTGAAACCATCTATGAGCATGAAAGAGAATACGGAGTAAGTCAAACTTTTTAAAAGGAAAACAAGAGAGTGAAAACCTTCTTTCCTCATCTACTCAGATTGTGAGTAAGACAGAATCTCAGTCTGTTAACCTGGTCCTTTAACATTGACATCCAGGCTGTCCATGTCTATGTCCGCCTGAGGGGGAGTGAGTGTGATGTCCGCGGCTTTGTGATGCTGCAGGGTCCACTCTCTCCTGTCCACTCCTCCATCCACTCCAACAGGAAGCAATGGCTTATCCTCCATCTGTGAAGTTGGAGGGGTCCATTCAGATTGATCATAAACAAAGGGATCTGTTACTGTCATCTTCAGGGCTGTGGAGGTACCGTCTCTTACCCTTGTTTTTTTAGATAGATGATCCTCCTCTGACCAATGATGGGTAGAACTGCCATCCATCAGCCCTCCATCCTGTGGTTTCTGCATGCTCCTAAAAGAAAGTGGAGGATAGAGAAAAAAGGGTTGACTTAAGATGCCACCTGAAATCAACAGATTTACAGAAGCAAGTAAAAAACATTCAGGCTGTTGTTGCTTTTAAAGCATCATATATTAATTTCATCACATAAGTGCTAAAAAACAAAAGAGATAGGAAATGGCCCACTCACACATTTTAAATATGTGTATAATGTGTTAAATGTATAATATACAAACCCAATTCCAAAAAAGTTGGGACACTGTACAAATTGTGAGTAAAAAAGTAATGGAATAATTTACAAATCTCATAAACTTACATTTTATTCACAATAGAATATAGATAACATATCAAATGTTGAAAGTGAGACATTTTGAAATGTCATGCCAAATATTGGCTCATTTT
>NW_015505254.1:981215-1012472 GCF_001515645.1 Sinocyclocheilus grahami | reverse complement strand
ACAAAGAAGACCTAAGACATTTGAGCAACTAGAAGCCTGTATTAGACAAGAATGGGACAACATTCCTATTCTTAAACTTGAGCAACTTGTCTCCTCAGTCCCCAGATGTTTGCAGACTGTTATAAAAAGAAGAGGGGATGCCACACAGTGGTAAACATGGCCTTGTCCCAACTTTTTTGAGATGTGTTGATGCCATGAAATTTAAAATCAACTTATTTTTCCCTTAAAATGATACATTTTCTCAGTTTAAACATTTGATATGTCATCTATGTTGTATTCTGAATAAAATATTGAAATTTGAAACTTCCACATCATTGCATTCTGTTTTTATTCACAATTTGTACAGTGTCCCAACTTTTTTGGAATCGGGTTTGTACATATATACAATATCAGTTGAAAGCACACTGTCACATTATTCCTACTTATTAATCAGGAACTTCCCATGGCAACATGAAGGTAGCAAATATCTTGAGATCATTGTGGAGTTCAGGCGCACACTTACTTCATGCCAAAATCATCCTGTCCCACTGGCTCCCTCCGCTTGCTGTCTTTCTTTGCCAGAAAGCCATCAGGAAGCCATAAAGTCCCATGCTTGCGTTTACGCTTGGCCACCAACACACCCAGCAACAAAATCAGCATGATGATAGCTGCAGCCACAGCAACCAGGTACAGGAGAGGAGGCATGGGGTGTACTGAATCTTTATCGCCTGAGGTGGAAGAGGATGGTTAAAGTTTATAAAGAGAGAACAACACAGTGAAAACCACAATTCCTTTTTGCTAGGACCCTGTTTTACTAGTTCACTTACTGTCCACAGAGTAGATGGGGTACGGCAGCTCTGATTTCAGGAACTCGGCAGCTATGAAGGCTGCAGCCTGGTCTGCACTGGAGATGCATTCGTCCGAGTGCTGAGAACACTGTCGATTGTCAATCTCCAGGTGAACCTTTGATCTAAACCAAGGAGACATCCAAAACCATGTTAATTTATACAAGCACAACAACATGAAGGTAAACAACAAAATGTTCATTTCTGGGTGAGGAACATACCCAATAACCTCCCTCTCCAGCTCTCGTTTTCCACGTTGCTTCATAGTGGCAATATTGTTTTGAATTTCGTCTTCCTCATTTCCATAGTATGGGTACACCATAGGTCTCTTATGCTCATCCAGCTTAAGTCTCAGGTTGGTGTGCAGCAGTGTCCCCAAAGAGCGCAGGAAACCCTTAAGGTCACCCAAAAGCTCCTCGGGTTGCAGCAGCACCACGATCACCAGTGTACCATCAGCCAGCTTGGGAGGAGTATCTGTGGCACAGTCCAGACCATCCCAGCCACATGCTTCTGTGTTGCAGCCCTGGTTACAATGACCATTGGCGTAATGATCTGCACAGTATCTGTCATATCTAAGGAGAAATTAGGTTAATAAATATGTATTATTATATACAAAATGGAAATATTATGTAAATATATATATTTGGGGCCTGTAAGATTTAGTCTGTTCACCAAAAAACAGTAACATCTACATCTAAATGTTTTCAAGCATTATCTTTGCAAGTTTCTCAAAGAAGAGCAGTAATCCTCTAGAGTGAGAGAGATACACTGGGACACATACTTGCAAGTGCTCGGGCCCGTCGAAGACCCTTTCTGGCATTCAAAGCTGTCAAAGAGGCAGCCTGCATTGTCGCACTCTGGGTCACAGCGGCCATTATGGAATAACTCCCAGCAGGGTACGGAGGCTGTGCAGTTCTTCCAGGGCTTGTCCCAGTGCAGCGTGCAGTCGCCTCCATCCCACTCACATTCTGGGGTCCTACACTGTGGGTCACACACTTTGTCTCCTGCCCGCTGTTCGCACTCCAAATATGGGCAAGAAGGTTTATACGTTTGACAAGTCGGCCCACTGAAGCCGGGTGGACACTGGCAGCTGAACTTGTTAGAATCATCTGGCATACATCTGCCACCGTTTTGACACATGCAGCGGTTTGTGATGCTCTCGCAGTGCGGTCCGGTAAAACCCTTTGGGCAGCGGCACTGCGGGCGACCGTTTATCTCCACGCACTGTCCACCATTTGGACAGTGCAAACTGGCACAGGAGAAGATCTCAAAATCCCCACAGTTGAAGCCAGTGTAACCCTGAAAGAGCCACACAGAGGCTGTTAGACCCCAAAAATAAAGCAAACCATGGTGCTACCTTACAACGAAATGACTGGGGGCTAGTAAAAGAGCAGCAGTGAGTGAAAGAAGAGTAAAAGACGAGTTAAGAGGGAATCAGACTTTCATTTCATACCTGATTTATGCAGCTTCAGTCTTTAGTGCAAGCATGAGAATAAGGAGAGAAACAAGCAGCCTTGAGAAAAGGAAACATTTTCACTCAAAGCAAAGCTAATGCAGCCATTAAAGGTTGTAAAAGAAATGTCGGAAAGCACAGCAAGAGACATATTAGTCATTAAAATACCCTCCTCCTCTCGGAGAGCAGTTAGTGAATATTGAATAAAGGCTTTATGTATTTTCCAAAATAGGGAATGCTACACAGTACAGCAAAAATTGTATTGCTTGCACATGCACACATACATACTAGCATTCAAAAGTTTAGGGGTCAGTAAGATTTTATTTAAAAAATAAATGCTGTTTTTTGTTTTCTATTCATCAAAGAATCCTTCAAATTAAGCAGCATAACTGTTTTCAACAGTGATAATAAGAAATGTTTCTTGAACATCAAATCAGCATATTAGAATGATTTCTGAAGGATATTGTGACAATGAAAATTGCTGAAAATTCTGCTTTGCATTCACAAGAATAAATTACATTAAAAAAATATTAAAATAACTTTGCTTAATGTTAATTTGACTGGTTTTACTGTATGTTTGATCGAATAAGAGACTTAAAAAGCTTTAAAAAACCCAAACTTTTGAATGGTTGTAAACACACATATAACTACTAACTGCACTTACAGGTTGGCAGGTACAGGTGTATCCATGTAATGAACTCGTGTTCATGGCACATCTGCCGTTGTTGTGGCATGGCTTGGACTGGCACAGATCCACCATTAACTCACAATGTTGCCCTACAGGGGGACGGAGAGCACAGAAGTGCGTAAGAAAGAAAATAGTTCATTTGAACCACTTTAAAATAGCTAGTATGATAATCTCTGATTCTAAAATAAGACCTTACCAGTATAACCGAGACGACAGCGGCACTGATAGTTATTGGTGAGCGGCACACAGTCAATGGTGCCAGATGGATGGCAAGGTCCAGAAAGACACTCGTTCACATCTCCCTCACAATGCTCTCCAGTGAAACCAGGAGGGCAGGAGCAAGTGTACCGCCCCACACCATCCACACACTGGCCGCCATTCTTACAGCGTGCGCCGAACTCTGGGGCACATTCATTCACGTCCACCTCACACTGCAAACCTGCACAACAGAGAAGACGTGGTAAAGGGACATTTACACATCAGTGTAACATCTGAACATTAAACATACTGCATTAAGAATCAGTAATACCTTTGGTGCCAGGAGGACATGCACAGGAGAAGCGGTTGATCAAATCAATACAGGTACCTCCATTGCGACAGGGATTCGACTGGCACTCATCAACATCATATTCACAGTTCACGCCCTGAAAACCTGCTTTACACTAATAGAGAAAGTGAAGAGGTAGATAATAAAAGATAAATAGATTTCTCTATTGTATATTATTTCTATATATACTACTGTTTAAAAGTTTAATGTAATTTATTCCTGTGATGCACAGCTCAATTTCTCATCATCCATTACATCATCCAAGTCTTCAGTGTCACATGATCCTTCAGAAATCATTCTAATATGGTGATTTGGTGCTCAAGAAACATTTCTTATTTATAATGTTATTAATGTTGAAAACAGTTGTGCTGCTTAATATTTTTGTGGAAACCGTGATAGATTTTTTTCCCCAAGATTCTTTGAATAGACATTTAAAAGAAATTGTAACATAAAAGATACATGTCTTTATAATGTCACTGTATTTACTAGTGCTGTATTCGATACAACGATACGACGATGTATCGTCACAGAGATTTGACGATACCGATACAGCTGGCCCTGTATCGATATTGTGGTTTACACTAATAGAGAAAGTGAAGAGGTAGATAATAAAAGATAAATAGATTTCTCTATTGTATATTATTTCTATATATACTACTGTTTAAAAGTTTAATGTAATTTATTCCTGTGATGCACAGCTCAATTTCTCATCATCCATTACATCATCCAAGTCTTCAGTGTCACATGATCCTTCAGAAATCATTCTAATATGGTGATTTGGTGCTCAAGAAACATTTCTTATTTATAATGTTATTAATGTTGAAAACAGTTGTGCTGCTTAATATTTTTGTGGAAACCGTGATAGATTTTTTTCCCCAAGATTCTTTGAATAGACATTTAAAAGAAATTGTAACATAAAAGATACATGTCTTTATAATGTCACTGTATTTACTAGTGCTGTATTCGATACAACGATACGACGATGTATCGTCACAGAGATTTGACGATACCGATACAGCTGGCCCTGTATCGATATTGTGGCACGTGTGCAGCAGTGGACCGCGCTTAATTTAAATACAAGAACAATGTTTAAAATTGAGTAGAAAAGTGTGCGGTTTCTAAAAAATAATGAATAGAGCATAATATATAGGCTACAACAAGGTTTAATCTGGCCGCAGAGGAACACAACTGCGTTGCCAGATATAAAGAGACGTAAACCCCCGAAACAGAGCTTCCCACTTGCGCAATACGGAAATATCTGCAAAGTGTGCTACTTATTTGTCAACCTGGCAACCATGTGCAAGCGCTCTCTCTCTACTGTGCTTGCTTTCTGATGACACCGGTAAGATTACAGTTTAGCGATCTCCACTTCAATATTCTATTCTCAGAAAAGTGTAATTCATCAAGTGTTAATTTATGAGAGAGAGAGAGAGAGAGAGAGAGGCTGTGTATGTAAGAATTACCACCGTTTAGCCTCGTTTCTCTATTAACAGAGGCTTTAATTCCTTTAGAAACAATGATGTTACCATCTCCTTGTTGAGAAAGATAATGTAGCTCTTGAGTGATTAAGCTATTTAGTTGATAAAATTGTGGGGCAGCGCTAAAAAGTTTGTTCCTGAATGTCTGAGTGCGGCCGCAACGTGATCTGCGTGAGTGACTGAGCATGTGTGTGCGTTAGATACAGTGAAGACAGCGCATTAGTTTAGAACTCTTCTCATTTTTATTTTTTAAACGTAGAGAGTATGTTAATTTGTGCAATGATAACCTACCAGCAATGTAAATAAGATGTTTTAATATATTAGAATGAGTAGCCTACATTACAATATAAATTTATTAGAAAAGAGTACATTATTATTTATGGGCTTAAAAACAAGATTCAAACAATCAGAATATTGTACCTCGTGAGGAGTGCCCAATGTAAACATGAAACATATGCCATTACCTATATTGTACTGTAGTACAGTTATGGAGGCCCTTCATAATGCAGAGGTCACCTGCCTGCTCTGACAATAGTTAGAAATGGCACTATAGTATGCAGTGTTTAATAACTGTTAACAGCTGTTTTACTCAATTCTGCTGAGGTGAAATTCAGTGCAGTCCTGTATCGTGATACATATCGTATCGTGGCCAGTCTGTATCATGATACGCATCCTATCGTGACTTTGCTGGTGATACACAGCCCTAGTATTTACCCCAAACTTTTGAACAGTAGTGTATATCAATGTTAGTAAGTCAGATTGGTTTACCTTGCAGTCATATCCACTCTGGTAGTCCAGACAGGTCCCTCCATTTCTACAGGGGTTGGAAATACATTCATTCACCGCGTCCTCACAGTAATTGCCCATATAACCTCTCTGACACATACACTGGTGTGTGTTGTCTTTGTCGATACACCGCCCTGCGTGCTTACACACCATGTCCACCGCCACACCTGGAGCAAATCAGAAGTTACATTAAGAATTCAACCAAACCTACAGCTGAATCTCCATTACATTTTGCTGCATTTCAAAACAGTTACAGTGAAATTAGTCACTCTGTCTAATCTCTCACCCTTGTTTTTGGCAACAGTCTGACAGGACATATTCGGGATGTCACAGTACAAGCCTGTCCAGCCATGCTGACAGTTGCATCTCCAATCCATCTCCTTCTGGATGCATGTGCCTCCATTCAGACACTTTATATGACTGCACACGTTCACCATTGACTGCAGAATGAAACAGCCAGAGAAATGAACTAAACTTTAATCTCTGAACATTCACCTACTGACAACCAAATTTCAACACAGGACAAGAATCATTTTATTATTCCAACTGAGTGTCTAGTATGTATTTACTGAGATGAAGAATATTTCATGTTTTAATGGCAGTTAATTAGCAGACAGTCCAAAATGTAGACTTAAATCAACATCTAGTCATTGAGCAACATCAGACCGTGTGGGTTTGCAATCTAAAACTGAATGGACAGTTTTTACCTCGCAGGTTTTTCCATTATACATCAGTGGGCAGGTGCAATGGAAAGTCCCCAGGCCGTCTATGCAGATGCCACCATTTTTACAGGGATGAGAGTCACACTCATTCAGTTCATACTGGCAGAACTGACCCGAAAAGCCATGCCGACAGCGGCAGGTGAAACGGTTAATTCCATCCACACACGTTCCATTGTTGAGACAAGAGCTATGGAGTAAAAGAGAGAGAGAAAATGAATACGCATATATATGATACAATAAAATAAAAGAATACCTGGATCATTTATATGGAAATCGTACGTCTCAGTGCAATCTGGGATATCACGTTCACAGTTGATGCCGTCATAGCCAGGTGGGCACTGGCATGTGTAGCTGTTCACGTAATCAGTGCAGCGACCTCCATTCCAGCAGGGATTGCTAGCGCACTCGTCCACTTCCTCCTCACAGCGCTTACCATAGAAACCAGCTCTGCACTCGCACAAGAACCGGCCCACTTTATCAACACATGTACCCCCATTACGACATGGATCTGGAGAAGAGAGCAAAAATTCAAATTATTGGGTTTTTCAAGTTGGGGTCCAAAAACCCTAGTAGGCCACAAATGAGTTGACATGAAAAAGATTTTACAAAATTAATTTTTAGGGCTGTCAAAGGTTAATATGTTGAGCAAAGTATTTTGTAAATTTGCTTATATGTTTGATATAAAATTATATATATATATATATATATATATTTATATAAATTATATGTATATACATGTATATAGATATATTCCTTGTGACGTTAAACTTATTTTTTTTGGTAATTTAGTTGATCTCTGACCACTAGGCTACACTACTCTCCTTCAAACAGAACATGTCAACACAAGGATGCATTTACTGTCTGTCACTCATCCACAACATGTGAATGAATCTGTGTAGTAATGACACATACTGGAGCTACAGTCATCGATGTTAGTCTGGCAGTTGACCCCACTGTATCCAGGCTGACACTCGCATCTGTAGCTGCCCACTGTGTTCCGACAATGACCTCCATTCTGACACGGGTTTTTCTTGCATTCGTCTACATCCTCTGTGCACTGGGCTCCTACACACATATATCAGACAGACACTCTTGAAATGTTTTGGATAGATTTTCATGAATTAAATCTACTACGGGGAATATCATGTGATCAGTGATCAAAGTAAAGGTGTTATATGTGGTTGTCTCTAAATCAAATATACTCTTGAGGAATGAAAACACACCCACACACAAACTCAAAGCACTTACCTTCCCATCCGCTGTGGCACAGGCAGGTATAGCTGGTGTAATCCAGGGATGGCTGACAAACCCCTCTTCTCTGACAGGGCTGAGAATCACAGGGGACTAACTTATCCACACAGTGTCTCCCTGAGAACAGAGCAGTACAGTCAGTTGTGGATAAATTATAGAGTGTTTTAATATTTATATGAATTAAAAAATGTATTAATAATTAGGGCTGGACGATTAATCGAAAAGAAATCGAAACCGAAATTCAGAACCTCTGAGGTAATTTTCCCATGTTGGTTATTTCGTTTTTTTAATCCTATTAATACTTTCCCCTTAAAAACATACTACCGCGTCGGCGCTATATGGATGTGTATGACCGTTGCGCTCGCATGTTTTGCAGCATCTTGCATGTAAGTGGGGTGTTAAACACAGCATTACACACAGTAACACGCAGTGCCGCTCATCAATGTCAGTTCCAAAACAGTGGATCAAGCAGAAGACCCCGGAGGCGGGGCAAGCACTGCAAACTTTTGTTTACAGTAGCAGGTTGACATAACACAACGGAGTAGGCATTCTGTGCTGCGTTTTTTTTCCATTCCTGAGCACTGCATCTCGCGTTTTTAGACACAAAGACGTGTTCTGTGTGAACAGCCAGTAAGAACCTAGAGTAAATACACATATAGAGTGTCAGGACAAGATCAATGAGATGGTGCCATGCTCTTTCTCTTAATCAGCAGTGTTCTATTTGCATACATTCATTATTTAAAACATTTGTTTACAGGAGATGCAAGTTATTATTTTCTACTTTTCACATTGCATTATTTAAAATAATAGCCTATTAATTTACAAGAGATACAAGTTATTTTCGACTTTTCACATGACAATATTTAAAATGTTGGCTATTTTGTTTGCAAGAGATCCTGGTTATTTTCTACTTTTGACATGGCAATATTCATTTATTTTTTTATTTTTTTTAGGAAACTTGCTTTTACAATAAAACTGAAATGTGATTTTTTTTCTTAAGACGTCAGAGATCTCAGTTCTAAGATTTCAGTTGTTCGAAATATTCAACAAATAACCATAAATAGTTTGTTTCCTTCAATTATTTTAAAATCACAAAGATAAGAAATGCACTCTTTTATTTAAAAAGAAAAATCCCACATTTAACTCTTTCCTCGCCATTGACGAGCTATCTCATCTTTTACAAGAAAACGCTTCCCCGCCAAAGACGAGTTTTTACGGCTTTTCGTGTTTTCACTGTTATACACTCAGGGGCGCTATTACACATCTTCTGAACGAGTACAAAAGCTCCCGAACAAAAACACACGTGAACAGGATGGAGAAACGAGTGATCTCTTATGTAAACAGATGCATATGGAAAAAAATGCATTCATCAGCAATAGACAGCATATAAATGAAAACTGCATAATGTTATGGAGTAAAATGTTGATCCAGGAAGTGATATATGTCTGAGCAAGCTTTGGAGGTGTTGATGGAAGCGATTTACTGGATTTATGCTTTGATAATCGTACTGAATATGATCCAGATATAGTTTTTGATAAAAATTCGATTTTCTCACCTTTTTGCTCAAAATTATGCATTTTTAAGAAACCTACATATATTTTTTTATAGTGTTGATAAAAAAAAGAATGCTTTAAGATAAAATAAAACCGTTTGTTTGTTTAAAAGTAGAGGCTCTGATCTTTGTTTTAGTGTATTGCATATTCAAATATTCATACAGCAAAATATACTGGAGGCCATCAAATTTTTGTGAAAATCATCTAAATCGCTGGCGGTGGCTGGCAACTTTTTTCCAAAATGCTGGTGGGGAAAGAGTTAATAGTGGAGTATTTTTTTCACTACAACCCTTTAATGAACTATGAGGGCAAAAAAATAAATAAATAAGTAAAAAATAATCATGAAATAAACGTTAAATAATCGTAATCGAGGTAAAGTGTTCAATTAATCGGTTTTGTCAGGTCAAATTTTAGGTCAAATCACCCAGCTCTATTAATAATTATAATATTATTGATATTGATTAACATTATTCATTTACTTATTAAAACGTATTAAGAATAATTAGCAGCACAACTGTTTTCAACACTGATAATGTTTCTTGAGCAGCAAATCGACACACAGAAAAAGATTTCTAAAGGATCATATGACTCTGAAGTCTGGAGTAGCGGCTGCTGAAAATTCAGCTTTGGCATCATAGGAATAAATTACATTTGAAAACATATTAAAACTGAAAATATATTTAATATTGTACAATATTATTGTTTATACTGTCTTTTAGAAACATTAAAATATCTTACGACGCCAAACTTTTGAAAAGTAGTGTAAATAATTATAATCTTATTATTACAGGGTTTCTACAGACATGAACAAGCTAAATTTAAGACTTTTTAAGACCTTTTTAATACCACCTCATTTGAAATTTAAGACCTAAACCTGTAATGGAAATACACATTATATTACATACATATATGCAATATTTAATGTGGAAAAAAACAATATCATCACTGTCATAAATTATATTTATTACCACGATATACAGTGAACTATTCATATCAACAGACAATATTCCATATAAAATATACCCACAATATTACAGCATCACCAATATATTTTCATCAGTGTTCTATCAACTTTTGCATACTTAAATCTGCATATTTTTATTTACCTCTATAAAGGCCTGTTTTTGAACCTTTTTAAATGTATGCATCATCTTTCATGTCAAGTTATTACAATTTATCAATTAATTCAATATATAGGCTACTATAGGGCTGTTACCAGTCAGATTAAATCATTTACACTGCACAATTACAGCTACAATAAATAATGTTATGATATTAATGTTTTAAATACATTTATGAATATACAATTAAGAAATGGTGGGGGATGCATAATTTTCAACATACTAAACCACCAGTAGGTGGCAGTAAGTCACTAAATGAGTGATTCATTCATTAAACCGATTCGTTCAGAACGCTGAATCATTCATTAACAAAACACAGCTGAGTGTTGCTTGAAGAATGTGCAAAACTTCTGCTGTGATTAGTGTGTAAAACTATTTTCGTTGGTGAAATAGAGCAAGACAGTAAATATTGTGTCTAAAATGTAAGTAACTTAATAACTACTCAACTACTTGTTTATTGAACAATGTAAGAATATTCAGCAAAATAGCCCCCTTGTCATCATGGTATGTTACTTAAGTTAACTATATCATGTTATTAATAAACTAACAATTTTGAATTTATACCTCCGTTTGTTTCTTCTGAGTTTCCTTATGTTTGTTGTTATGCTCATTTGTTTAGGCGTCTCTCACAAAGAGACACGCAGCCTCAACAGCACGACCATGATAACAGAAATACACTATCCATTATCGATCGCCGTTTACGTTATGTCATAAAATCAGAAGAATCGTTCTTGTGTTTCGATGCGTCACTGGTTTATTTTTTGTCACTTAAGTTTTAATCAGGCTATTTGTCCGGTCGGGCAAGTAAAAAAAAAAAAAAATGTTTAATTAGCTAGAAAGCTGGTAAGCTAGCTGCAGCTTGACCTGTATTTTTATCATTATTATCATTATTGAGAACATTAAACAAAAAATATATAGTTAAACCTGTATTCTGCTACTGCATTTCTGTCAGATGACGCAGTAACTACCGCGGGGGTAGAAAAAAAAATCTTCGGTCTGTCCAATGATTGTAAACATGTTCGTCAGACATTTTATCAGTAATGTGACCGAAAACATTTAAGACCCATCGAATCTGAATTTAAGACATTTTAAGACTTTTTAAGGCCTTATATTAGGAAAACATTATTTAAGACATTTTAAGACTTTTTAAGGACCCTGTATTACATGTTGGGACTGAAATATTTTAATTAAACTTATAAAATTTGACAACAAAAGTGCTGATTCTGGAATTAAAATCATTGTAAAACTGCACTGTAAATGTGTCACCTGTGTAAGGCAGAGTGCAGTGGCAGATGTAGCTGTTGACTCTATCCACACAGGTTCCCTGATTCATACAAGGGTTTGACTCGCATTCATTGATATTTATCTCACAGTTCAAACCTGAAAGAGAAAAAAGGGCAAATCAGAGAGTTGGGAATGGAATTGAACATCATTATTACTTTGTTTAGAAAGGCTAATGGATTACACGCCTTTACCTGCAAATCCACGGACACACACGCAGGTGTAGCCATTGAGATGGTCATTACAGGTTCCACCATTCTGGCACGGGTTGGACTGACACTCGTTCTTCTCTCTCTCACAGTTCTTACCCTCCCAGCCTGGCTTACATGCGCAAAGATACCTACAGAGACAGAAGATGAGACTAGTTGACATGAAAGAGATAACTGGCCATAGATGGTTTATACTAAGGCAAGTAAAATTACCTTTTACAGCAATGCTACAAATGCAACATGTATTTGCTATGTTAATCAATTTTACAGTTCTTCTATAGAATTAAATACTGCTTATTGATCGCTTTACAGATTATAACAGGAAATGGAAGTAGGTTGTGCGACTAATAATCAGTATCGGCCAATTTGACAGAAAGATAAAAGCTGTTCCTACCCATCCTGCTGCTCAATACACTCTCCATGCAGGCAGGGCATGGGGCTGCAATGGTCTGCACCTGAGTGACACAGAGGACCGTGAGTCCCAGTTGGACACAAACACTGAAACCCGTTCACTTTGTCCACACACGTCCCTCCACTCAGACACGGGTTCGAACTGCACTCATTTATCTCCTCATTGCATCGCTCCCCTGAGAAGAAAGAAAGTGTGGTTAATGAATAAGACTTGATTGAATGTTTTATAAAAGCAGTGCATTCATGTAATTGAAGTGATGCATTTTGTTGTTTTATTATTAAAGAAAAAAGCAGAAAAGAGCATGTAGAAAGTAATGTTAGTCTTCAAAATAGAAGCACAGCATTCATAAATTTACGCATTTAGGCTTACAAAAACAGAAAAAAGCATATATATATATATATATATATATATATATATATATCTATATCAAACTATTTACAAAGTACTTAGTTCTGATCATGATTCATGAATGAAGCACCTCTGCATGTGTGTATTTATGTATGTGCATGTGCATGAACAAACCTGTGTATCCAGGTTTGCACAAACATTTGTACTCATTAATTCCATCCTCACAGGTCCCGTGCTGGCAGGGATTACTGGCACAGTCATCATGGTTAATCTCACAGTTCACACCTATAACAAAGACAAATGACAAAATAGTCAATGGGGACACAAGCAGGTGAAATAAAACTGGTCTAATTTATACAGGAGCCTTTGAAAGGTCTCTAAAGAAGTCTGAGTAATGATTATATCTGTGTGTGTGTGTAGTAAGAGGAAGTTTCCAGCAGGAGAGTGTAGCGAGCTTTGTTTTGTTTGTTGGACAGTGTAACTGAGGCTACGTCCACACGAAGCCAGAGCTTTCCCTATCCGATCTTCCAACCCCCCCCTCTCAAGAAATATCTGCGTCCACACGAAACCACAAAACCGACACAAAACGATGTAGTATACATGCCAGACCAGTATGTGGCGCTGTAATTCTGCCACAGAGATACACTAAAAATGGAGAAGACTTGGACTATGCGCATAAACCTTGCGCGTGGTATACGAACATGGAACAATACATTTATTAATCTGTGTTAATGTTAGTTAATAAAAAGACAATCATTCAGTGTTTGTTCATGTTTTTGTTGCTGTTACGTGACGTAGCGGTGACTGACTAGGGGCGAGACGTGGGCTGATGACGTCATCGTTTCAGAAAATATATGGATTCGCTGTCCACACGAAAACGCAAGGGTGGCATTTTAAAATTTATCCACTCTGGGACCCGTTTTCTCTCCCAAAACGCTGGATCCGTGTGGACGAAACGCCTATACGATACAAAATTTATGCGTATACAGCTAAGCGCGTCTCCGTGTGGACGGGGCCTAAGAAAAACAGGATTTGTCTAACTCTTTTCGAATAACAGAGTCTGATGCACTTTGTAGACATACTCTAACACTTACCACCAAAGTTCACATATCACATACTTTACATAAAGATTAGCAAATAAAAATAGAGATCAGGCGCACATCTCAAATGTACAGTGACAATTCAGTCTAATTCTAAATGGTGGATAATAGTCATAATATACTAAATTAAGACCTTTGCTGTTATCATAGTTAGACTTCATTAAATGCTTCAAAGATGTTGTATATGGCCTCTTAAAAAGCCTTTGAGATGTAAAGATCAAGTGTGAGACTCACCTGAAGTGCCTGGCTGGCAATTGCATTGGTACATGTTGACCAGGTCAACACAGCGTCCTCTGTTTTGGCAGGGGTCACTCTGGCACTCGCGTATCTGCTCGCTGCAGATGGGGCCCATGTAACCTGGGTGACACTCGCATGTGAAGGTAGCAATTCCGTCTATACAATCGCCATGGTGACAGGGTTTGGGTTCACAGTCGTTAATGTTGTCCGTACACAATGTCCCTGTGAAACCTACAGAGACCAGCATATAAGACAAGGGATTAGTACAATGAGGTCAGTTCTCTGAGAACTTAGCAAATTAGTTTACAATGAAAAACACGTATATATTTTAATTATGCAGAAATTTGTTTTGTTAGTGGTTTTATCTGTCCCTCTGTTTTTGGTCGCAGTGAGGGATAGAGATTTTTATATGTTACCTTCAGCACATTCACACTCATAGCCGTTAGGACGATCGAGACACTTGGCCCCGTTATGGCACGGCGTGCTGGCACACTCGTCAATGTCAACTTGACACATTTCCCCAGTGAAACCTGTGGTCAAAACACACATATTCAGTATCTAATATAGCACATATGTATTAAGGTTGTTCACCCATACAACTATTTGCAGCAATGAAATGACAGCACGTTGTTCATTTTGACTGAGATTTGTTGATATTCGACGATATGACTGGGGGCCTTAACAAATTTGAGAAAAGTTGCAATTCAATGACTGAACTGGTAATTGTTCATGATATGATCCATGATATGATCCATTATGTACTGCGTATACATGCCAGACCAGTATGTGGCGCTGTAATTCTGCCACAGAGATACACTAAAAATGGAGAAGACTTGGACTATGCGCATAAACCTTGCGCGTGGTATACGAACATGGAACAATACATTTATTAATCTGTGTTAATGTTAGTTAATAAAAAGACAATCATTCAGTGTTTGTTCATGTTTTTGTTGCTGTTACGTGACGTAGCGGTGACTGACTAGGGGCGAGACGTGGGCTGATGACGTCATCGTTTCACACTAAAAATGGAGAAGACTTGGACTATGCGCATAAACCTTGCGCGTGGTATACGAACATGGAACAATACATTTATTAATCTGTGTTAATGTTAGTTAATAAAAAGACAATCATTCAGTGTTTGTTCATGTTTTTGTTGCTGTTACGTGACGTAGCGGTGACTGACTAGGGGCGAGACGTGGGCTGATGACGTCATCGTTTCAGAAAATATATGGATTCGCTGTCCACACGAAAACGCAAGGGTGGCATTTTAAAATTTATCCACTCTGGGACCCGTTTTCTCTCCCAAAACGCTGG
Source organism: Sinocyclocheilus grahami (assembly GCF_001515645.1). Lineage (NCBI taxonomy): Eukaryota > Metazoa > Chordata > Actinopteri > Cypriniformes > Cyprinidae > Sinocyclocheilus > Sinocyclocheilus grahami. Next base: position 997,148 of record NW_015505254.1, on the reverse strand, counting down.
ATCCGTGTGGACGAAACGCCTATACGATACAAAATTTATGCGTATACAGCTAAGCGCGTCTCCGTGTGGACGGGGCCTAAGAAAAACAGGATTTGTCTAACTCTTTTCGAATAACAGAGTCTGATGCACTTTGTAGACATACTCTAACACTTACCACCAAAGTTCACATATCACATACTTTACATAAAGATTAGCAAATAAAAATAGAGATCAGGCGCACATCTCAAATGTACAGTGACAATTCAGTCTAATTCTAAATGGTGGATAATAGTCATAATATACTAAATTAAGACCTTTGCTGTTATCATAGTTAGACTTCATTAAATGCTTCAAAGATGTTGTATATGGCCTCTTAAAAAGCCTTTGAGATGTAAAGATCAAGTGTGAGACTCACCTGAAGTGCCTGGCTGGCAATTGCATTGGTACATGTTGACCAGGTCAACACAGCGTCCTCTGTTTTGGCAGGGGTCACTCTGGCACTCGCGTATCTGCTCGCTGCAGATGGGGCCCATGTAACCTGGGTGACACTCGCATGTGAAGGTAGCAATTCCGTCTATACAATCGCCATGGTGACAGGGTTTGGGTTCACAGTCGTTAATGTTGTCCGTACACAATGTCCCTGTGAAACCTACAGAGACCAGCATATAAGACAAGGGATTAGTACAATGAGGTCAGTTCTCTGAGAACTTAGCAAATTAGTTTACAATGAAAAACACGTATATATTTTAATTATGCAGAAATTTGTTTTGTTAGTGGTTTTATCTGTCCCTCTGTTTTTGGTCGCAGTGAGGGATAGAGATTTTTATATGTTACCTTCAGCACATTCACACTCATAGCCGTTAGGACGATCGAGACACTTGGCCCCGTTATGGCACGGCGTGCTGGCACACTCGTCAATGTCAACTTGACACATTTCCCCAGTGAAACCTGTGGTCAAAACACACATATTCAGTATCTAATATAGCACATATGTATTAAGGTTGTTCACCCATACAACTATTTGCAGCAATGAAATGACAGCACGTTGTTCATTTTGACTGAGATTTGTTGATATTCGACGATATGACTGGGGGCCTTAACAAATTTGAGAAAAGTTGCAATTCAATGACTGAACTGGTAATTGTTCATGATATGATCCATGATATGATCCATTATGTACTGCTGTAATTTATACAAAAATGTCCCCTCTAGAATGTTGATTTTTAGCAGAAACTAATTCCTTCAGTTCCCCAAATTAGGTGGATATCTTGTTTATACTGGTAATACACAGTATTTGTAGTCAGGTTTTTAAAAGCTATGGACAGCTCAACCACCCATTTGAGGGCCTTTTATTTTATCATTTATATAAATAATATTAATAATTATAGTAATACACACTATCGATCAAATGGTTGGTGATGGTAATATTTGTAATGCTTTTGAAAGAATGTGCACACTTACAGTATGTTCACCAAGGCTGCATTTATTTGATCAAAAATACAGTAAAAATAGTAATACTGTGAAATAACGGTTTTCTATTTTAATATATTTTAAAATGCAATTTATTGACGGCAAAGTTGAATTTTCAACAGTCAAATAGTTGTACTCCTTAATATTTAGGAATGTAAATAACATTAAAAATACATTAAAATAATCCAAATGATTATCACTTTATCTGATTAGCTTAAACAAACATGCAATCATGACAAACTGAAATCATATTATTTATTTTATTATTTTTCACCCTCAATAACTATTATTTTTATTGAAGAACATGCAGTTCTTGAAACTTCTGGAATCACAAAATGAATCATGGCAAATTAACTATATCAACACTCCTAGTTTCTGGTTAAACTGTTACAAAAAAAAAAACAGGCAGCTTTGTCATAATTACAGCAGAAATACCAGAGGATCCCATAAATCTTATATATGGGGGCATTCAAATATTGTGCTGTAAAAAGTGGGCTATTAAGAGTCAAAAAACTTTACTGCACCAGTGATTGTACTCACCTTGAGGACACTCGCAGACAAACCGGCTGACCTGGTCTAGACATCTACCGTTATTGAGACAAGGCGAGCTGGCACACTCATTAATGTCAATCTCACAGTGCAATCCCTCAAAGCCTATGGTTGAAAACACACACATATGAGGACATGGAGCCAAAACCGTGTCATCATGCTCCTCATTACAGTGTGTGTGAGTGTGTAAGTACCTGGCATACAGATGCAGGTGTAATCTCCTATCTGGTCCAAACAGGTGGCGTCATTTTGGCAGGGGTTAGAACCACATTCGTTGATGTCCTGCTCACAGCGTGGACCGGTGTAACCTGGAGCACAGTTACAGGTGAACGAGCCCTCTGTGTTCTTACAAGAACCACCGTGCTCACACGGGTTTGGCCCTGAGGTGTTAAAAAAGAGGCTTAGAAAGTTTTAGGCAAGATATGAAATGCATAAAAAAAACACTGTAATGTGTGTGCAGGGAAAGATGAATATAAATACAGAGACACACTGAGAAACACAGACAGACAAAAGTCCTGCAAACTGTCTCACCGATGACACACTCGTCGATATCCTCGGCACACGTGCTGCCCTTGTATCCTGAGGGGCAGTTACAGTTGAACTTGCCATTGACGGGGTTCGTGTCACATTGAGCTCCCATCTTGCACGGGTTACTGGTGCAGGCATCATCAATGTGACACAGCAAACCTTGAAAACAGAAAGAATCACTACTGTTACTACAACTGATCTGAGATGGTTTTATATTGTAGTATGAAAAAACATTATTTTATAGATGCATTATTTCACTGTAAAAACTTGTTGTCTATGTTGTTGAGACTTGGTCCAAGAGTAATTTTTTAGGCCTTGTGGTTGTTTTTACTGACCAGTCTTGCCGGGAGGGCAGCTGCAAACGAAGGAAGCCACGCGGTCGATGCAAGTGGAGCCGGGGGTGCAGGGCTCAGCTGCGCAGTCATCAATGTTTTCAGAGCAGTCAGGGCCGCTCCAGCCGTTCACACATACACAGTTGTAGCCGTTGCGCGTGTTACTGCACGTGCCTCCGTTCTGACAGGTGTTGGGCTGCAGTCTGCATTCATCCACGTCATCGGTGCAAAACTGACCTGCAAACAAAAGGGTGACAATTTCAAAAGGACAATTTAAAGGAGGTTTGACAGAAGGTTTCTAGCACTGAGAAGTCTACATTGAAAGGAATTGCAAAAAAGGCCATTCAGCTTGTCAAATTTAGCATTTAATCAGTGAATACACATAAATCAGTTTGACTGAATCATTAAAAATAACTATTTTTTTGTGAATCAAGGGCTGCATGATTTAACCCAAAAATCAAATAGTGATTATTTTGATATTTAATTTAATTAAAAATATTATTTTTATTTTGTTAAAATATAAATATTTAACATAGCAAAAAATAAATATACTACTATTGCAAAAATACAATTGTACTCTAAAATTAAATAATCCAGCATTGATTTATGATTTATCTGAATCATTAAAAATAACAAGTTCCAAAAATGATTTGCTATTTTAATGATTTTGCTAAAAATGAATTAGTATCTGTGAGTCATCTCAACTAGCGGAAAAGAGAACAAGAGGAAGCAAACACACACACATACACACACATAGTATATAAAGCCGTTTTCATACCAGTCCATTCAGGTGGGCACTGGCAGTTGTAAGTGTTCACTCCATCCATGCAAGTGGCTCCATTCTGACAGCGGTGATTCGGACAATCATCAATGTTCACCTCACAGTTTGTTCCATTAAAACCTGATTACAGGAAAATCAGAGAGAAAATTTCCTGAACAACTCACTCTCAATCCCAGGTATCGGTAACACAAAGGTGCTGTCTCTCTTTGGCATTATTAAACGTAATTACTCAACTTTAAGGCACGAACAGACATTTCTCACGGCTCGTATTCACTGCCTGAGGTGAGAGAGGAGTTTTGGCCTGTTGCTGTATTTTGCCAGTACAGCACTCTTTAAACGCTAAACTGATAAAGTTAAGGTCTCACTGTGTGTTTTAGTCTCAAACAAATCCAGATACAACCAGCAAATTATTCAGTGAAGAAACATGACTGTTTTATTTTGTTAATAAATAAGCTATTTATTATATTTGGTATCACATTTATATCACAATATTCCCCAAATTATAGTTGATAAAAATAGACAGTCACAACAAACACAAAAAAGTTTGACTGTAACTACACTTAACCATTATTAGCCAAAAGTGTCTAGTCAAGTTCTACTGTATTTTCTCTATACATGTGAAGTGACTGGAACACCCATTTCCTATGCAGTGACATTTAGCATTTCTGCAACAGATGTTGTTTTAACCGATTTATGACCCACTCCTACTTGTGCTGTGGTAAAATCTCATCAGACATTGGTCTGTCTGGCTCAGGTCCAAGTGAGTGCTGGCATAATCATTGGGTGAGCTGTGGCATGCCTGACTAACGTGTTTCAGTTGCATCTGAACAAATATTGCTTCTGTTCGAATTCTGCTTTTTTTTGCTATGATAAAAATAGATTTCTATTTCCTCTCCTAGGGAACTAACCTGGCAGGCAGTGGCATATATAAGTTGTGTCTGTCATCTGCCGGCAGGTTCCACCATTGAGGCAGGGGGATGGAAAGCAGGGCACGTAATCCGTCTCACAGTGGAGGCCGGTAAAGCTGGGTTGGCAGTTACATCGATATGAGCCTGGGATATTCAGACACACGCCTTCGTTCTTGCACAGAGACGAGGAGAAGGCACACTCATCTGTGTCATTGAGACAATGGGGGCCATGATAACCAGGAGGACAGTTACAAGAGAATTCACGATTGGGCAGAGCATGGCAGATACCACCGTTGGCACACGGGCTGGACAGACATGTGTCCTCTTGCTCACAATGCTGACCTGAGGAGTAAATGTCAACCGTAGAACAAAAACAATAACAAAACAGTCATTATGTGAGATTAATAACTTACTGAAATAGAGTTTTTTTGTGCAAAAGGGACAAACAGAGATGCGAAGTGAGAGAGAGATTTGACCTGTCCATCCACGGGCACACTGGCATTTGTATTGGTCATTGGGGAGGAGTGAGCACTTCCCACCATTGGTGCAAGGGTTGTTGGGGAAGCACGTGGAGTTTTTCTGGATCTCGCAGCGCTGGCCTGTGAAACCCAGAGGACACACACAGCTGGGGCTTCCAGGTACACTGGCTACACTCACAGTGCATTCTCCTCCATTCAGACAATATCCCACGTAACACGGGTCCTTGTGCTGACAGTACTCGCCTAAGAAACCAGGAGCACACCTAAAACACAGAAATGGCAAAATATTATTGATTTAAGGTCAAATTCATTTGTTTTGAGATGAGTCATGCAACATAACAGGAAACAGTATTTTATCACATATGTATGGTGCAAAAATCTTGCTCAAGAATCTTGCCTCATCAACATAGCATCCATCGCAACTACAAAAATTTAAATGTGGAACTGAATTATAATTGAAACATTTCAACCACATAGAAATAAACAACCACTGTCATTTGCTCATTTGCATAACTGTTGATGTAAAATCATTACAGACTGCTGAAAGAGGCCTGTAGCAAAAAAAAGAGAAACGATAGCTGCAAATTTTCATTAAGTTCAGTGTTTGCATTTTCCAATTTATTTTAATGCAGTTATATATAAAATGTTACTATGAGCGCAATCCTAACAAATTACCAAACCCAGCAGTATTTATATGTAATTATATATTTTTTTACAGGGCTCTAAACTCATTCTTCCCACTGGTCACTCTTTTGCGACTAACTTTCTCAGTTGGTCGCACAAGCACATAATTTGGTCGCAATGTGTGTTTTTTTTTTTTTGCTACAACATGGGATTAATCAATGCATGCTGATGAATTTTTATCATAGTTTATAGTTATATGGTAACGAACATTCAACATGTTCTTATTTGTGATTTAAATTTTGTGAACTGGAATTCTTCTTTTGCGGTGTTATAAGCCCGGCTTCATGCGCTTTCACTTTCACTTCCGAATTCGCGATCTTGATGTCTTACAAGAAAAGATAATTGTCTGTTTTGCTCATATCTATACACCTTTCACTTTTAAAGACTAAAACAAAAGATGGATTCATTGTACAACACAACAAGAAACAAGAAGCACAACAACAAGAAAACAGTAGGCTACAATTTAGGCATGGGCCGGTATGAGATTTTGACGGTATGATAACCTTAAGCAAAAATATCACGATTTCACGGTATCACGGTATTGTTGTTACAGCTCTAAAATGTGTTCATTTTAAATGTCTGGGTAAAAAAAAAAAAAAAAAAAACCTGAACACAATATATTTTGAGCAACATACAGAATATTTGGAACAGTAGTATCTGTTTATTTTTTATTTGATTTGTTTCTGAAATGTGGGCTGCCCTGCAACTTTTGATGTGGATGGTTAATTTGCTGCTAGAGCTACTGCTGCCCTAAAAAGAAGACAAATAAAGACTGACATCTTTATTTAACCTAAATCTGTAATTACAGTTGTTTAATTTTTGTTATATAATTCATTTACATATCATTTATTGATTGAACGCCTTTATTGTCATTGTATTTTTCTGTATACAACGAAATTAGGAGCACTACTCCTGACTGGTGTTAGAAAAACAAACATATAGCTATACTATAAGACTGTACAGTACAATTTTACAAGTAAATACAACAAGTGACTGATATTCCTGATATTCATATTGAGCAATCTGAGTAAAGTGACCATTTATAGTATTGCACGTTGGCCTTCACCTTGATATGCACATTAAGTTTATACAAAAGTACAATTAAATGGAATGAGTAACTGTGGTGATTTAGTGACTAGAGATAGTATTGCACATTGACATATAGTGTATATTATTGCACATATATTATTGCACCTTTACTGCAGATATAGTGTTCACATTTAGTAACCAGATATGGTATTTCACCATGACATACTATTTAGTGCATTGTTTGAAGTTCTGATAAATAAATTGTTCAGACAGTGGTATTGCAGATTGACATACTGCATATTGTACAATATTGTATATTGCATGTTGTATAGCAGCAATATAGACAGAAGAGATTTGAGTGAAATAAGTGACTGTAGTTAAAAGAATAACGTGGTTGGAATAGTATTTTGGCATTAGTGCATTTTATGAGTTTAAAGTCCTGATAGCAACTGGGAAGAAACTGTTCTGTAAGCGAGTGGTTTTTGCTCTTAAGGATCTGTACCGCCTGCCTGAGGGCAGAAGATTAAACAGGTGGTGTCCTGGATGGGATGTGTCCTTGATGATGTTTTTGGCCCTTGAGAGATAATGGGAGCGAGCAATGCTTTCCAGGGAGGGTAGTGAGCAGCCCATGATTTTTTGGGCTGTGTTGATTATTCTTTGGAGGGCTTTCTTGTCTGCTGCAGTGCAACTGGAGTACCACACTGAAATGCAGTACACTAACACACTCTCTATGGTAGAGCGGTAAAAGGTAACCAGCAGCTTACACTCTATGTTGTTCTTCCTAAGCACTCTGAGGAAGTGCAGCCGTTGCTGTGCCTTTTTGATCGTTGCAGAGGTGTTAGCAGACCAAGACATGTCGTTGGATATGTGTACTCCCAGGAATTTGAAGGTGCGGACCCTTTCAACACAGTCCCCATTGATGTAGAGTGGGGCTGGCTCAGTATGGCGCCTCCAGAAGTCCAGATTGAGCTCTTTTGTCTTAGAGGTGTTCAGGGACAAGTTGTTTTCAGAGCACCACTCCTCTAGTTTCTGGACTTCATCTCTGTATGCTGATTTATCATCTCCTGAGATCATTTTATATCATTTATTTATACAATTTCATATATATAATTTGATTTAATAATAACCCAATTTGAAGCAAAAACAGAATGTTCAGCTTTGTGAAATTATACTAAATGCCTGAACGAAACAAACAGCAGGAGCTCTGAATGAGACGCAGAGACAGCAGGAGGCGCTGATACAGCGTTTCCTTGGTTATCGCAGTAAACAAAGCAGAGCTGTGCTGAAACACTGCTTTAATGTGAATTATACGAGATGAAAAGAAAATACCATCTAAACGTTTCTGAAGACAGTCAGTTCCCCTCAGAAACACATTCATATAAACCCCCAAATCAATATTTAGGATTTTCTTCCTACAGTATTTTTCTCTGTGCGTCCGTCTTCAACGTCTCTGGCCTGTGTTAACGGGCGTTTACAGACTTCATATTTTCACATAAATGACATTTGGAAAATGATATGCATTGCAACGCAGTTTGTGCAAGTCCAGAACAGAGATCGGCTGCAATAAAACTGCAATAAACGGCCGGTTGGCGATCACGTAAATTCCAGAGGAAGCTCCTTCGGCCATCATGCACACACGTGACTGACCGCTCGCTCACACCAAGAGGAGGGGGAGGGGCGTGTTACTCTCTACCACACTGCACTCAACCTGAGGGATTCCTACACGTTCAGTCTTTGAGGAGACATGAAAAACAGCGCATACCGCAGGAACAGTATAACGGAAAATATTAGCAGTTTTGAAACCGCAACATTTTCAAATCGCGGTATACCTTGAAACCAGTAATCGGCCCATGCCTACTACAATCACAAACTATCTTGCATAACGTTTATGAACAAAAACGGGTAAGATGAGGCACGGCAAAGGCCTACACCACATGCTGTATTAGGCTATATACCGACTAATAAATTACAGAATGTTTAGCAAACACTGAGGAATCAAATCAATTTAAAAAAAGAAAGAAAGCCTCCATAGCGTAACGTGAGGTAATCAGCAAAGATAACAAGCTTTTCAAAACGAAAACAAAAAGAAAAGTAAAGCTAAACTGGCTGTCGGTGACAGTGCTTGCATGTTTTTTCCCACAAGAATATCAGCATGTTCACCTTCTCTGGTTTAAGAAACAGTCTTTTACTTTACTTTAGCTTGTAAATATAGACTGTAAATATATAATATATATATTTATATGTAATTATAAATATATATTATATATACATTATTTTAGCAAAATTGAGCCATATAACCCAATATTAACTTCTTATTTACTGAACTGTTGTATAAAATTTGTACATTTCCACTCATGGTATTCGGACATAAATAGCACTCGTGTGATATTGCTCTCGCTGCTCATGTGATATTGCTTATCGTGTGATATATATATATATATATATGAGACAAAAAAAAGCATTTTTTGCCCCAATATCTTCCATTTTAGGGCATAAATGCATTTATAGAGTTGTTGCCCTGCATCGTATTTGTCAACAGTCAACTGTATGCAAAGCAAGATGACGTACAGGTCGGGGGGCGGTGCCAGTGCATTATTTTTCATAACTAATTAAGTTAACGCATTAAACTGACAGCCCTAATATATATATATATATATATATATATATTTATTTATTTTAAAATATTAAAATATTAAAAAATGTTCACCTTCAAAATGTATTTATGCTTGCAAATGCTGCTTCACGTTGTCTTTCAAAGCTCTTGAGAAGCCCCATGGGATGTGATGCCACAATGAGGACAGAATGAGGGCAAAGGTAGATGTTAAACCATACATCAGTGTGACAGTGTACAGTGATTTGTCATGAGACAGTGGAGCATTTCTCATCCACCTCCTCACTGCAGCTCTCCAGAGATTTCAGCACATGACTAGCGCTCACAAAGAGGAAATTACATGATTGCAAAATAAGATTGAGGGGGAAAAACCCCTGTCTGTCCTTCTGTCTTGTTCTCTCTATCCATGCAACCCCCACCCTCTCTCTCTCTCTCTCTCTCTGACCTTTTTAGTTTTTGCTAATGTTTAACTGTCATGGTCCAGTGAAGTCATAGATATAGACTTCCCAAAAAGTGTTTGAATGAGAAAGAATAATGAAAGAAAGTGAATAATGTTCTTATTAACATTAAATCAACTTAGTTTCAGTGCCATGTAAAGTGTTTTTTGTGTGCGACACACTGCGGCCTGCTGCCATGCAGGTGCCGGCCTCCCAGAGGACGGTCAGGTAACACAGATGAGGGATAAAAAAAGCCCATTTGACAATGTTTGTGTGTGTGTGTGTGTGTGTGTGTGTGTGTGTGCGTAGTCGCGCCCGTATGACTGCATACACACCTACTTGAGTTTCCAAACAACCCGTTTCCCAAAGTGTGTCTCTTAAGATTATACACAGAACACACGCATACAAACTGTTGCAGCTGAAATCTTGGCTCAAGATCAGTCATTTCGACCACACACGGTCCAAACTTAAATAACGGTGGGTGATATGAGAAAATGTGCAGGTCATAACTGTTTAAATATCACTGTATTTTTTATAATTTTTTATCAAAATGATTTTGATTACATGAAAATGGTTTATTTTACTTCTAACACTCATCTACAGAAGAGTCTATTTGTTATCCTTCATGCATTTTATTCCACCCTTCCCATTTTGTGTATTTGTAACCCTGCATTCTCCACAATAAAATAGGGTGCAAGAATAGCATAAGCTTGCATCCTGCATCTGGTCACACTGCACAACCGTGATTTAGCTCTCTTTTCCAGCTCTGTGTGTGTGTGTGTGTGTGTGTGTGTTTGTTTGTTTGTTTGTGCTTTGGGCAAGTATACACCCACAGCGACCTTCTGGTCACGAGATCACAGCAGTGCTGACACTCAAACAACAACAAACACACTTAAACCCGGCACAAGCAAACAGCCTTTCAGACAGTTGTGTCACTTTATACTATTCAAAGACAAGGAGGGATTTTCGCTTATCTCTCTTTTGATTTCACCAGGGAAAAGTTCAGTCACCATCCAAGGTTTGCAGGTATTACAGCCCTGTTTTTTGCGCTTTTGTGACTTTATTTATGACTGCCTTTGTGATTTATATAAACATTCACAGTCTGCAAATCTAAAAAGCAAACCTCGACAAAATAATGACTCCAGCAGCTAAACTCATCTATAGGTTTCTTTGTTATCCTTCATGCATTTTTCTCTCTCCCTTCCTCCATCTCCCCCTTGTTCTCGCTCTTTCTCCTGAGGTGTCAGATTTCTACAGATGGTTCATATTAGCACCCCTCTCTCTCTGGCTCACTGACCTCTTGTCCCATCCATGGGGCCTGGGGTGATTGGGTGGGGGAAAACTCTTTCTAGTTCATATTTTTACGAGGCACCTCATCAACTCACTCACTTCTTCATGCAAAAAACGTCACCTTAGATTTTGTCCCCCACCCCCAAGGTACTGAGATTATCTAATCTGAACCAGTCGAGTGTCGAGTGGGCTTCACCATGAGTGGGCGAAATTGAGCATTTCTCATCAGAGCATCACACACAAAAGGTAACTAAAAATGCTCCTTTCCATCCTTGCTCTCTTCTTTCTTGAGGAAAAGAGCCAGCCGTATTTATAGAAGCAGGCAGCCCTCCTCTACATCCTTTGCTTTCTCTAATTTACGCTAAAAAGCCCAACGACTGCAGGAAAAACAGAGGGAAAAAGAACAGAGGCAGGGGGAGGGGTGCAAAATGAAAAGAGTAACACAGACAGGGAGGGCTGAACCACAGAGAAAGAAAGAAAGAAAGAAAGAAAGAAAGAAAGAAAGAAAGAAAGAAAGAAAGAAAGAAAGAAAGAAAGAAAGAACAAGTAAAAGTATAAAGCAAGTTTTGTTTCTCTTTCTCCCTTTTTTGACAAGAAACAAGAAAAGAGGAGGACAGAAGGAAGGCAGGGTGGAGTAGACAGAAGTGCTGTGGTGAGACTGAGCGTGGAAAGAAAGAAAGAAAGAAAGAAAGAAAGAAAGAAAGAAAGAAAGAAAGAAAGAAAGAAAGAAAGAAAGAAAGAAAGAAAGAAAGAAAGAAAGAAAGAAAGAAAGAAAGAAAGAACAAGTAAAAGTATAAAGCAAGTTTTGTTTCTCTTTCTCCCTTTTTTGACAAGAAACAAGAAAAGAGGAGGACAGAAGGAAGGCAGGGTGGAGTAGACAGAAGTGCTGTGGTGAGACTGAGCGTGACTACGAGTGCATATGTGCTATAAATCTGATCTGAAAACAGCATGTCTCACTGAAGGGAGGGTTCTCTGCTCTTTATATACTCCTCCTTAATATACTCTTCCTCCCTCGCTCTTTCTTTTCCTGCTCTCTTCTATGGTCTCTTTCTTTTCACTTCACTCGATTACTGTACCATTTTCGTCTGTGCTTTGATGAAAAGCTTTATTATGCTAGTGTAAAGTCTGAGCTCCAAACTTTGATGGCAACTGTTGAGCTTTCTTTCCACCATACAACAAGCACAAATTTTGTCAAACATCCCATCTGATTTGTAGGGATATTATAGCGTAAACAGCTATAATGTCAAATTCTGTAAATTCTGGATTAATAGAAAATCATATTCAACAACAAAAAGAAAAATATTGATATTGCACACACACACACACAAAAAGCATTTACAGCATGTCCTCACTTAGGTCAGCTAGCTAAATGTGTGTGTGGGGGTGTTTGAGTAAATCATGGTCTCTGCTTGCCACACTTCACACACAGCTGAGTTGTTGAATTTAGCTTGAGTGCTATACAGAATTTCCTGAAGAACCTTCACTCTCTCTCTCTCTTTTTTTTTCTGTTTCTCTTTTATGACTAGAGTTTCTGGTTGGCAGACGCTCTTCCTGAGGCCATCACACTTTGAATGTGACTTTGAAACAAATCAGCCCAGCCTGTAGGCACACAAAGAGACAGGAGACAGAGAGAGGTGAAAGAAGGACAGGGATGAAAGGAGGGTAAAAAAAACCCCAGAACAATACAGCATGTTAAGTGAAGGGATGATATAGCTCAAAGATTAAAAAAGAGAGAGATGAAGTAACACTGAAAAAAGAAGCCAAAAAAAAGGTCGTAAAGGAACACAGGGCTCTGAGAGAAGAGAGAGATGATTGACAGAGAGAGGTATTGACAGGGTAATCTCTCTCTCTACCTCTCTCACCAGCAGGCAGACACATCTCCGATTTCACCCTCTTGAGCACTAAAAGACGTCTCCGTACTGCTCTCCTCTCCCTGCAGGCACATTCTACCTGTCAGATCAAACAAACGCCAAGCTGACTCCACTCTCCCTTCCGACCGAGAGGGGAAGGAATGGCTGAAGGGAGGGGGGAAGGAAGTGAGGGGTACAAAATTAATAAGTTTGCACCCCTCACGCAGGCCAAGACAAAGAGATCTTGTTTGATGTAAAAAAAGGAAAATAAGATTCTGGGCAGAGAGAGGTAGTGAGCACAGGTATTCAAGGCAGTCTCACTTTTGCTCTCAAAACACACACACACACACACACACACTGCCAACTATTCTCTTACTGCTAACTCTCTCTGGCTCAGATAAGCACAGATCCATTTGCAAGTTGCAAAATCCTTGACTTCTGTCAGGCCTAGAATTGTGCTGCTTTGTTTTAGGTAGGGATGTGCAAAAATGCACTACCACTGAAAAAAAATAGGGGTTAATAAAAAAGTCTATTATGCTGCACCAAGGCTATATTTATGTCATATAAAATGCAAAAAAACAGTAATACTGTTAAATACTGTTACATTTTGAAAATATGTTTTTATTGTAACATATTTTAAAATGTAATTTATTCCTGTGTTGGCACAGCTGAATTTTCAGCAGTCTTGAAACTGACTTACTCCAGCCTTCAGTGTCACATGATCCTTCAGAAATCATTATAATATGCTGATTTTATTTTCAAGAAACGTATCTTATTAGTAATGTTGTAAACTAATATTTTTGGTGGAAACCAACTTTTTTTCAGGGCTGTTTTAAAGAACTAAAATAATATTTTTTTTGTCATGTATGATCAATTCAATAACTTTTTGCTGAATAAAGGTATTATAAACATATTCATTTCTTTAAAAAAAATTCTGACCTCAAATGGTTAATCAATTAGTTGGGGGATTGTCTGAACCATCAACTTAACAAAAAAAATTTAAATTCACTGTACAGTCGTGGCCAAAAGTATTGGCAGTGACATACATTTTGTGTTTTGCAAAATTTGCATCTTAAGCTGTTGTGGTGTTCATTCACATTGTTTCTAGATTATGTTACTGCCAATACTTGTAGAAACAATGTGAATGAACACCACAACAGTTTAAGTAGCAAATTTAGCAAAAAAATAAATTTGTGTCATACACTGCCAATACTTATGGCCATGACTGTAAGGGACCCCTTATTAAAAAAAATTAAGTAATCACTATAAATAAGTGAAAAACTTAAGACTCCAATAAAACTTCTTCAGTCTGCCATTGGTCAAATAAACACATGTGAATGGAAAATAAAGAAAAACATACAGATGTGATGCAATGACCAAAGATGTGTCTTGCCAACGGTTAAAGACCTACACAAATATTTGGAGTCTGCTTAAAAATGCAGTGCTCGTAAAGCAAGACGCTACACATCACGGCCTTTCTTGCCAGTCCAACAAATAAATAGGGGTGCTCCGATTGATCGGCTACCGATCACAATTGGCCGATAATCGCTTTGGGATGATTGATTGGCGATCTCTAAAAAGGCTGATCTCATAAAACCGATCTAAAGCTGATGACTCGCCTGCCGTGAGAGGTTTGGCTCGACATGCAGCGGCAGCGTCTCAGTCTTTGTCCGGCGTGGGTGAAATAATTATAATGCTTTAGGCGAGGTACAGTTCATATTTCTTCATTAAAAAACTTCTAAAGTAATTTGAAAAAGTTTCTGTGAGACATAATTTCACAAACAGCGTGAATCACAGCGCATGCTCTCTTTCTCTCTCAAAATGCAAATGGCTTCAAATCACATCGCGTCTGCACTATAAGTGAGCTGCACGCTGCACAGTTGACAGGAATTGTCACTTGCATTTTTGAAGCAGTGTCGCATCGTCACTAAAGTTTATAAATTGCTTTTTTTTTTTATTCTTGCCAGTGTTTAAACCATTCAACGCTCGCGTGCTCTCCTGGAGACCGTGCACTCACGCACACTCACAGCGCACACACATAATGCCAGGTTTACATTACTTTGTTTGCAGTGGGTATGTGGTGCGTATTTTTTCCAAGCTCATGTTACCGATTAAAGCGTTCACACTGCACACACGGTTGCTGTCCGTAATCAGCGGTGCATCTGCAGCAGTGCAGAGATCGTTAAAATAAAAATAAAATAAAAATCTTTGTCATTATTTTATCTTTGTTATTACAAAATAAGAACAAAGATATACATTACAAATACACATAATATACAAATAAAACAAATAGTGCTTTATTTTTCAGGTACAGCATTTAGCAGTAGCATTCAAGAAATTGAATGAACAAATATTAAAATAAAACACTATATACACTATATACATCAATTATACTTTTTTAAAAGCAACTGACTGATGATAAGTAGAGCCCGACCGATATGGGTTTTTTGGGGCCAATACCGATACCGATATTAGGGAGTTAAAAAAGGCCGGTACCGATATATCGGCCAATATTCTTTGTGTATATTATAGTACAGTACCAGTCAAAAGTTTGGACACTTTCCCATTCATGTGTCCAAACATTTGACTGGTACTATATATAGAATATAGTATATACATAAACAGAATATACAGTATATACATAAACACATTTTTTGCAATGATCACTCAAATGTGGTGATCAAACACTTATAATGCATTTAACAATTTAACAATAAACTTGCGATGAGTGCGATGCACAAAGTAACGGGGTGTTAGTTGTAACACACGTGGTTTGAATATTTATTTTACCATAGTAACATTTAAATTCTTGCTTAAGTAAATTTTTTATCTCAGTTTTTATTATTCATTTAAAATTAGACAAATCTGCTATTATTTTGATCTCCAATCTGTTATTTATCAGTTCAGACAGTTTTTTACTGCTTTGATTACTAGCAGAAGACACTAACTACTTTTAAATTCCAGTTGCGCAGATGGGGCACGTTGTAACACTGCGTTACAATGTGC
>NW_015505254.1:978433-980285 GCF_001515645.1 Sinocyclocheilus grahami | reverse complement strand
TTAATTTTAATGAGAAACAACGAGAAACAGGTGAATAATTATTAATTATTATTAATTAATAATTATTATTTCAAGACATGTAAAGCATTTTTGCTCGTTTATGTGGGACGTCCCAAGCATGGTTGCAATGTGTTCATTGTCAAACTCCAAAATCAGATTATTTTAAATTCTTAAAAAACGTCATTATTTTATTTGAACCAAAACAAATAAATAAAAAAAAAAAAAATTAAAAAAAAAAATATATATATATATTCATTAACAAAATATTTTTTTCATTCGATCAGATAAGATTTTAAGCTGTCATATGGTCAAGTTACAACGTGCCCCTCAGATGTTACAATGTGTTCCACCTACAGGGCATGTTGTCACATTTCACTTCCATTTTTTGAGGGTAAATAAAGAAAAGTGTATACACTGTAATTATGAAACAAAGCGACATATTTGTAGTAGACAAATGTAAAATTACCGTGGATAAAAAAATATATATATTCTGAACCCCATGTGGATTTACACAAACGGAAAGTCAAAAAGTGTTACTTTGTGCCCCGCTCTCCCCTACCTCTGTAAATAAATACAATATAAATTCACGTCTTGCGCACTTTAATGCCCTTTGAATGTAACGTGTACGTTCCCTTAGAACTGGAATCATGTCATGTTAAGTCCACTTCGCAGGGCACTTACGGTCGAATAAGACAACGCGTGAATGCTGCCTGAACAAGAAACCTCCTTACTGAAGGGAAAGTGTTGACTGGTGTCACTATCTCGCGAATACACCAGCAGATCTCCACCAAATTCGGATCCCTTCAGCTCGAGGAGCTCTCTCGAACGCGCGCACTCTGCTGGACAAACTAAGTAATTACACCATTTCAAGCATTCTATCTGCATTATATGTTCTGTAAAAAAAAAATTCATATCGGTGGCATGTTCGCCGATACCGATATATTGGCGACAGGCTCATATCGGCCGATAATATCGGCAAAACTATATATCGGTTGGGCTCTAATGATAAGTTCATCAGTCAAGAGCAGTGAGTGATTTTTTTCTGTGTTTTGTTGTTTTACTAACATTAAAAGAATAGTTCACCAAAAATGAAAATTCTGTCATCTGTCTTTCAATAGTGTTTCATTTTTATACCATCATTTACTCAAGTTGTTTTAAACCTGAATTAATTTATTTCGTCTGTTGAACATAAAAGTTATATTTGAAGAATGGGGGTAACCAAGCAGTTGCTGGTCCACAGTAACTTCCATGGTATTTTATTCCTACTGCAAAAGTCAGTGTGGACCAGCTACTGTTTGGTTACTCACATTCTTCAAAATACTGTATCTTCTTTTGTGTTCAGCACAAGAAAGAAATTAATACAGGTTTGGGACAAAATGTGAGTGAGTAAATAATGACAGAAGTTAAATTTTTTTGGGTGAACTATCCCTTTAATGACAGGTGGCAGCATATTTAGTAGTTACTGTCCCTTTAAGAGCTTCACGCGTTTCTCTCTCAACTGTTTACTTTCATTTCAGACATAACCAACATTTCAGACATAACCAACCAACATCGCACGCGTGCTACAGTGGTCAGCTGATCCGTAGTGAACTGTGAAAGTTTTTACAGATCAGAATAGTGATTTTAGTGACCCAGGAAAGGGTCATCTGACCCGTAGTGAACTGTGAAAGTTTTCACAAATCAGAATAGTGATGTTAGTGACCCAGGGAAGGGTCAGCTGACCTGTAGTGAACTGTGAAGTTTTCACAGATCAGAATAGGGATGTTAGTGACCCAGGGAAGGGTCAGCTGACCCGTAGTGAACTGTGAACGTTTTCACTGATCAGAATAGTGATGTTAGTGACCCAGGGAAG
>NW_015505254.1:941519-978085 GCF_001515645.1 Sinocyclocheilus grahami | reverse complement strand
ATAGTGTTTCATTTTTATACCATCAAGTTGTTTAGTTGTTTTAAACCTGAATTAATTTATTTCGTCTGTTGAACATAAAAGTTATATTTGAAGAATGGGGGTAGTTGCTGGTCTGCTGGTCCACAGTAACTTCCATGGTATTTTATTCCTACTGCAAAAGTCAGTGTGGACCAGCTACTGTTTGGTTACTCACATTCTTCAAAATACTGTATCTTCTTTTGTGTTCAGCACAAGAAAGAAATTAATACAGGTTTGGGACAAAATGTGAGTGAGTAAATAATGACAGAAGTTAAATTTTTTTGGGTGAACTATCCCTTTAATGACAGGTGGCAGCATATTTAGTAGTTACTGTCCCTTTAAGAGCTTCACGCGTTTCTCTCTCAACTGTTTACTTTCATTTCAGACATAACCAACTGTGTTTATATGTAATCCTTGTGTGTTTTTGCCAGTATTAGACGCGAAATCAATCAGACGCGAAAGACAACTTAGTCCAATAATCAGGCGCTTTTTGACAGGCTCTCAGTGTGAGCACACTTCTTGAGTACGCGCTCGGAAAAAGCGCATGCAGAACAGCACGTGAATTAAATGTTTAACCAGTATTGCTTTAAAGCAGATGGAAATAATGTAGTTTTGTGATTGCGCATAAGTGCAGTGTCCCGTGAGAGTAACTCTATCGCTGAGCTAACACTGATGTGAATGCATGTGGCGTTGTACATTATATTGAGACGGAGGGAGGCGCCAGAACTGCAGCTGATAGAATGTGCGCTTTAGCACGATACAACGATATTTATTCAAAAGCAGATCATGGAGACATTCAAAAATCGTCATATCACACACCCCTAACTACCAAGTATAATCAATCTCACACACACAAACAAGCACAACGAAATCACTTCACACTATTAAGCGGCTGTGTTATGAACATGCAAAACTGTATTGCACATGTGCTACAGTGGTAAATTTATTCATCGCACAGACCAGTTTTTTCGTAGCACGTGCGACATATGTGTCGCACTGTACAGCCCTGGATTAAACATAAATGTTCTTTTCTGTAGGCCAGGCCTATATGTTACGATGAAATTAGGTGATGCATGAATTGATATGAATGACATTTTTATTTAACAACTACAATCACAGTAGTATATTGACTGATTTGTTGAACTTCCAACCTTGTAAGCATGTAATAATTGACAACATAAAGCACTGACAAATAAGCCTGGTGTAAACATTAATATGAAAGTCAGTAACAAATCACACAAACTAAAGTAGATTGCAGAAATATAAAAACAAATCTGTTGCTTTACCACACTACTTTAGGTCATTCAAAGTTACTGTAATAAACATATGTAAACATGTCGACTGCACTAAACACTGTCTGTTAACTTTAGACCAGTGGTTCTCAAACTTTTTTGGTTGCGCACCCCTTTAAACCTATAAGAAAATCTGCCCCCCCCTTTCCCGAATCCCCATTCCACCTCAGACTACCAAATAATTTCACTAAACATTACGAAAAAATAATGCTTTTTTAATTAAAAAAACCTACAAGGAAAAAAACACCTGCATCACTTGAAACATTGAAAAATAGCATAGAGAGAATAACTGTTATTATTATTATTCTCTCTCTGTTATTTATTTATTTTTTGTGGGTTTCATGTTGTCCGCTAAGGCATAGGACACACACAGGGCAGGCTTTCCTCCTCACCAATGGCATTAAACACCGTGTCTACACCGGACGCGAGCGGCAAAATACAGTAGAACCATTATAATCAGTGACGCTGTGTACACTGGATGCAGCGCGACACGACAAAACCCGACATTAAACTGATGCCTTGTTCTATTTATGACGTACTGACACAAAGTCAAAATGATTTGCAACAGTCGCTTTGTCACGTCCAGTGTAGAGCTGTTGCGGCGCGACGCACAACTGTATCGTCCGGTATAGACACGGTGAGTGAAGCCGAGAGCAAGATGTGCCTCGTCATATTTTCTACATTTAGCTTTTGAATGACCAGCACCTGCCTGGGTCTGTGCGACTTCATCTATGGCTTTTCTCTTCGCTTTCACAAACCGATCCATCTCCCATTCTAAGTTACGTCCTTTGGCTGTTTACTGTTTTATTTATTTTCTTTTTCTGCTGATGGCCCGCGCTCGACTTGAAGCAGCGCTGCTTAGACCGATGGGTGTGTGTCATCAAAGCACTGCGAGAGCTTTAAGAGAGCCCGGACGTCTCCTTATGCTTTCTCTCGCCATACTTTGATGTCACATCGATCGATCTTCAAGTCGAACACACCTCTTTACTCTCGCGTGTCATGTGACCGATTTGTTCAGCCCTATCTATAATTCAACATTTTAACTGACTTTGACAAAAATTGTTGAAGGCAACTCTTTATTGTTTAAGAGGACAAATTTTGATTTTAGTGTCCTGTGCTCTTGCATGTGAACAGTAACAAGACGTGTCAGACTGTCAGTTAAAAAAATTCACAGTAGCTGAAGAACTCCAAATAAACCCACTGATCTGCATCATTACTTCATAATGAAGTCAGGTTTTGGTGAACCACTTGATTCTTTTCTTTGTTCTACAGGTAGTGTGCTCTGAAACTGGAACTGCATTGGAAATCCTGCAGGCATCCTTACGTGTCTCTCTCTCCTACACCACACACACGCTTTCAAGTGCAATGACACACACACAGGCACATATGAAACCAGACATACGTGCACATGCGCACACAAAACACACAAAAAATGACAGACACAAAGGTGACACAGCTTGGTTCTCACACCCTGGCTGGAGGTTTGCAGACGCACCGGTCTGACCACTCACACACACACACACACACACACCCTGCTCTGCCAACCTCTGTCACACTGCTCTTCCTGTACCGAGCTCTCAGTGGCAGAGGGGGAAAAAAACTGAAAAACACCTTGTTGACTTTGGTTCTCGGGTGTCACCTCACCTACACAGAATGTATTAGTAACTCCTGTGAGTACCTTGTGTCAGCCTGTTCCATTTTGAGATTGCAAGCACACCCAGGCAGCCATTTCAGGTCGCTGAAAGCCTGCATTCTCGAGCAAAGTCAAGCCGAGATGAACTTTCATAGCATTCAAGAATTTGAGCTGTAGAGAGTCTAAAGCTGTCGGATCCGGCGGCGACCGGTGTGTCTGATTCCTGTCAGCTTGGGAAGGTCAGATTCTGGTTTTCATGCCAGAAAGTTCCCTGGCAGAACGTAACAAAAACTTTGTGGAATTTTCTAGCGTAACAAATCGCGATAACGTGAATGATACTACACAGGCTTCTTGTTTCATCTTATCTCTTTCACAAACACCTTTCCTTCTTACCTATAAAAAAAAATAAACATCACGAGTAAGAACTGTTTTACAGTAAAGACATTAAATGGAGAATTAATGCTAATGTTGTCATCTCCTAAATCTCAACAAATACTACTGACAAACATACTCTGTATAACACGTGTCTCCTCTAGAGTTTAGGAGCACAATGAAAATACCCAACATTTAAATTCTAGCTGATAATTATTTTCATGTTATTGCTGTTTATAAAAAAATTGCCAATATTGAATTTCTATTTTGTCCAAATTTAAGAATAAAAGACAAAATTCAATCATTTTAAAATCTATAAATGAATTCAGACATCACGACATTTTAATGTACAGTACGTAAAATTGATAATCATTTTGAGATTGCTGGTAACACTTCACAATAAGGTTAATATTAGTTTTTATGTTTAAATATTTTATGTATTTATGTTTATGAAAAAAAATTACAAAACCTGAAAAACATAAAAAGCTTAACTTAAAAAAAATGGAAAAGTTTTTTTTAAAGCTGAAAAGAAAGATAAAACAAGCCTAATAAAAATAACAAAAGCACATTAAAAATATTGAAAACTTAAACTAAAAACAAAATGAAAACTGAAAGTATATTTTAAAAAATTATATTATTATATAATATAATAGTATACATAATACTAAAATAAAATGGATTCTAGTATCAAATTAATATAAACAAAATATCCAAATGACGGTGAATTTAAATTTTTTTTAAATCAGGTGATAAATGATATGGTACTGATATGGTGATAGAGATCAAAATCAAAATCAAAAACTGTTCTCAGACTTCCCAAGATATAATAAAAATTCTACAATCAAAACAAAAATAACCTTTCTAAATTATGATTTTTGGGCTGTGATATCACAATTAATTTCACAAATCAATACAAAGTTGAATAATAAAATAACTGAATAAAATGCAAAGTAACCATATAAAAGTTAATAAAACTTGAATAAAACTCCATAAATACACAACTGAAACCTCCATTAAGATTTGAGAGCAATAAAAGGGCTTTTCTCCAAACACACTAAGCTTTGTTAACTCTTCAAAAACACTAAAGCAGACACACTAAAGTCTGTCTAAAGTAGATGTGGAGGATTATTTATATGAACAATGAGTGTGATAAGTCTGTGGTTTTATTATGTCTATCTTACCCAATCTGAACCTGTGCTAAAGGCCTGACTCATCCGCTTTCCTGGCAATATTTGTTGTGAAAATTCACAAGGTCGCAACTTTTGGTCGCAAATTACTGACTTTGGGAAACATGACTTCATTCCATAGAAGCCAAGAAATTCCTAGTATGAATTGAACTTATGTCTCAAATCTTTTTTATGTCACAAATTTTTGAAAGTTGTGTCTTCAATGTGGCGCTGAGGTAAGCTTTCTGTGCATTCCTGTCCTGATTTACCGCAAGACTGAGCTTTACCATCAGATGTGGTTTCAATTTTTTTATTTACATGTTGTTAAGACTGGAGAGGCAGCAGTAGGAACGTATTTACTGTAACCCAAACCCAAAGTGTAAAAAATTGTCAAGGTAAGACATGCGGAATTTGTGAAATATGTTTCCATGGCTGTGGACTGTATGAAGAGGATTCATTCAATGATGGGAAAACAGTCCCTCTGTGTTTCACAGCCCATAGAAATGTAACATGATAGGTTTGTTAGCAAGTGTTTATTTTGGGCAAAGCAATAAATGTAACCCTCAATCATACGGCATAAAAAGCACAATTACAAGCTGCCACAAGCAACGTTCAACGAACAACAGCAAAGGAACCGGCATTTAACACTGAAGGAAACTTGTGTGTGTGTGTGTATTTTAAACTCTGCAACCACAAGAATTGGATGCATTTTACCGTTTTTCCACTCCAACTGTTACTCGTCTTTTTTAAATCCGCTTTGCATAGTTTTTCCTACACTCACAGATAGCTTTAAATGCACCGCAAAAACACGCACAGGCACACATACAAATGCAATCATTAAGACCCACACTTCTCAGTACCGTGGGAGGACTCCAACTCTGTCAGGATAGCGGATTTGGCTATATTAAATACTTTCATTAAAAAATGTCATTATTTCTGTGGAAAAATGAAGTTAGGCAACGTAGCTTTGTGCAAAACAGTCTCGTGGCTGGATTGTTCTGGTTCTCAATGAGCCTCAGACAGTGGAGTTTAAATGTGAGAGTCGTCCTGCCTTACCTGCAATAGCCTGTTCCATTGTGGAAAGTCACACAGGTAGCATTGTTGACACAGGGCTTCACAGGGTCCACACACTGCAGAGCTGTGAAGAAACATGAACACATCAGATCAGGACTGGTAACCAATAACAATACTAAATCAAAATTAATACAATTTCATCATTATACAGCTGTGCCAGAGTTTTTCTTCTCACTTATTAAAAATTACTTCAACTCAAATTAATATTTTGGGTTAATTTATGTGCAAGTTAATTCAGGTTAATTTATTATATACACTACTGTTCAAAAGTTTGGGGTCACTAAGATTTTTTTTTAAAGAAATAGATGCTTTGAGACTGACCAATAAATTGATCCATGTCAAGAAATTTAGGACACTATGAATTCCATTTTATTTTTTCCCTACTTCCATTTTAATTTAATTAAAGTACTGTACAAAAGTAATATATTTCTGTCACAATTTCTTCAAGTTAAACCTGGCTTTGTTTGTGTGTATATGAAACGATGATGAAGATTAACAGTTTTTCTAAAATGAAACGGTCAAATACTCATGAAGTGACTCTCAGAGCAGCTCTGGAGATGTTGTTCATGTATTTATGTCCTCATTTAGTGATAGGGCAGACACTGAAAACACTGTGAGCGTCACGCGCACTTCAGTATGTGTAGTAAACAATCTGGGCAATTCATTTACACTCAGAATACGCAGGATTCATATTTAAAAGTCTTTTTTTGTGGCTTAATATTCACAGACACTAGCCCATATCAAAATCTGATTTAATTAAACTGACCTACTCTTGATTTATTCGTTCAAAATTTGGCAAATTCCATGACATTTTATACTATACAGTAAATTAAATTTTTTATGACTGGTTTCCGCAATTCTGTCTGCATTTTCCGCATCGCGGAAATCATAGGGCCCTAGAAATTTTAGGTAAAATAAATGCTCTTCAAAGAATCCTGTGGAAAATGTATCAAAGTTTTCACAAGAATAAGTTTGCAACAGTATAAGACAATATAAGAAATGTTTCTTGAGCACCAAATCAGCATATTAGAATTATCATGTGACACTGAAGACTGGAGTAATGGCTGCTGAAAATTCAGATTTGCCTTCATGTGAATAAAGTTTATCTTAAAAATATTAACATAGAACACAGTCATTTTAAAATTGGAAAATAATTTTACAATATTACTATTTTTACTGAATTTTTAAAAAAAAAATGCAGTCTCGTGAGCAAAAGAGACTTTTTTTTCAAAAACATTAAAAAAATCTTCTGACCCCAAACTTTTGAACAGTGCATTTTTATTTATAAGTTCACATTTCCATCTAATAATTGAAAGTGGTAAAGGTAAACAGACTAGTAGGGGTAAACATAAACCTGAAGTTGAGGAGATGTAATGAAAGTAATGTCTGTCTATCATGATTGACAAGGCTACATTAAGTAGCTCCTCCCAAATTTTGTTCAGAACTCCATTTTAATGTATAGCAGAAAAAGTGTCCTGTTTAGTGCTTTTGAAACGTGCATAAAAAGTGTTTAATCTTTTAACTGGCCCAAAAAAATTCAGCTTTAAACACTGACCTAATCAGACTGATATGAAAATTTTAAAAAATGCTAAATATGGCCAATACCCAAAATGATCACAAATTTAACACTAGCATTTATAATTCACACAGTCAGGCTAACTAGTTTAGTACTTTAGTAAAAAAGTGAAACCTGCTTCACATTGTCAGGATGTTAAACATAATGTCACAAAATTTTTCTGACGACACAAAGCAAAGGAAAAAAGTTGCTGTAGATTGTGACCACGAATTGTTGGGGGAAAGAGGTGAGACAAAGTGGTAGAGCAACAAAGGTAAAGAAAAAAAAACTGTAACCCTTTACGGTGACAATGTGCCAAGTGCATTCAAGATGGAATTTCCTAGCTGATCAGACATTTCACTCATTTCCTCTCAAAATACAGGAAGCATCTGGACACACGTCACAGGTCTGGACGTCACAACGAAGCATATGAACATCTGGCTGTAATATAACCAAGCAAATTCAATCCAACAAACTCATTTCAAATGTGGAAATGTGTCTGGTTTATATCAAAGATTATGTTCAGGCTAAATCTTAAAACCTTGAAACTCTTGATTTATACATATTAGGCTGGTTTACCAAAAAGTCAAGTGCATTTCTGCAAATAGAAGTGAGCCCTAGCCCACACTTCCCTTTAAGACATTGGGTGACAGGTCATATGATTTCAAAGCAGCGCTGACACTAAGTAACATAGTACTACAGCTCAAGACAGGAAGTGCATTGAGCGCTAATACTGACTTCCTGTACTTTGACCGGGCCTCAAAATATCCCGTGTGCAAAAGTGCAGAGAAAGCGAGCGCAGCCTGGGCACAAAGCCAAAAGCTAAAGACGGGGCTTTACATAAATGCCCCAAAGCTCTTTAACTTCAAGCCCGGCTACATATCGTTAATAACACTTGGAAGTCTAACACTCAAAAACAGAATTTGAGACTGAAATGAGTCTTGAGCACTGTGGAAAATGTTCAAGAACATTGTGTGATGAAATCAAGGCTTAAACCTGGTTTTATTGATCATAAAACTAGGAGAAAAGACATGCTCATTACCTCATATACCAAACATACCAGTGGCTCGACACAGCATTACATCATGAAAAATAAACCTTTTAAAGTCAGCAAAAGGAGGTTGAAAATGTGTTGAATGTGGTCTTCTCGTCAATTCACATATTTATTTGGCTAAACAACCTGCATGGTGCAGATACAAACAACACCTTAAACCACCAAATAAGTGTGTTGAGATCCACTAATGTTAACCAATATACTATATTAAGCACATTGTTTGAGCATACTGTATAATCATGCACACACCTACTCAAAAACATGATGATGTTCACTCTGCAAATGTTCAATATTACCTTCTACTTGAACTCATTCTCATTGCAAAATAAAACTTCACCAGGTTTCCCTGTAGGTTTCTCCCTTTGTTCAACAGGGCTCTAGTCTACACCATTACTTTTTGCCTGTTAAATTTTGTAAGAAGTCTTGGTGCCACTACCTGTTTGCCTAACCGATAACCCGGTGCTGTTTCTGTTGCGTATGAGAAACATTAAATGGCAACCACACCAAAAGTGGAACGAAACGGCACTACTCATTTGAACCAAGCCACATGGACCATTTATCAGCTCGGCCCACATACAGTGCAGGGCAGCACAGAGAGAGTTTACAGCAGGTGCGTTTACTAAACAGTGCTGCGAGATTCAGCACGAAGCATTTGAGTTTGGCGCAGATTTCTCAGACATGCTAGCTGACATCCTCAGCAACACTTATTATTCTCTAAGTATATAGGCTAAACATATGTTTGTTTCAACCAGACCAATGTCTAATTTTAATAAAAGTAGAGTCTTAACTCAGTCAGTCAGAACATTTAAATGTTACGCTATTAAAATTAGGTTGTTACAATTTTTACAGACATGACTGTTTTTGTTAATTAAAATCAATTTCAATCACACTCCATTTCAAGCTACTGCTACTGTCAAGTCACGCTACTGTGGAATGTGCATTGCAAACAAATCATGTAATATTCAGTGGTACCACATCAGGTGTTGGTGCCACCTGTGCCACTACTGTCAAACGTTCAAAACCTTCTGCGGAAAAGCATTTCTACGGAATGAGGCTGCACTGCATATGGCGTTTTTTTGACCACGCACAATGTTTGGCTCAGCTTCGATCTCATCAGACTCTCCCACATGATTTCTGCAGCTGAGATGTCATATGACATCTGAACAGTGGCTTTCTCTTTGCTACTCTCTATTAGAGTTGTGACTACTGATTCTCCTGTATCCATCCCCTGCTTGCTGTTTTTCAATTACTGTTTCACAGAGTTCTTTATCTTTATGGAGCATGGTGTGCCTTAATGCTGACTTTTCAGAAGCTGGACCATCCATATTCAAGAGTATGTATACTGTACTACAATCAACTAAAACCCTGTGACTACACACAGACAGTCTCCATTTAATTGATCATGTGACATCAAAACCAACACCACCTGACTGCACCTGTGATGATTTAAACATATTAAAGGTGGTGAATACTTATGAAATCAATAACACTGGATTACTTTGTCTAAGACTGCTTTATGCTTGACATTAAAGAGTCTTTTCTTTTCATCAGAAAGATCACTGTGCCAAATTAAGTTCACTGTGATTCAATGCTGTAAGACAAAAAAACATGAAAAAGTCCAAGCAGGATGAATACTTTCTATACGCACTGTGTCGTGCCCGGCATTTAATGCCCTGTGAGGTCAAAGCCTGCTACTGGAGAAGGCGTTTGGTTGCACCCCTTTTTGGCAGCAACTATGGTGGGAAATATTTGGGAGAAGTGGCTAAGCTGAGTGTGAAATTGTGCTTTCACAAAGATTTAAGAGCCAAGGGGAGGGGAACAGGAGTGCTGGAGATATGAGAGGGAAGAATAGAAGACAAGAGCAGGAGTCAAGTGTGCTCAAGATGGCAAGAGGCAATAATTGAGAAAAGAATGAGAGAGAGACTGGGGAACAAAGCACTGGTTTATAAACGCACTCTTAAAAATAAAGGTTCTTGAATGTCCATTGCAGCACCTTTCGATAATAAAACTTATTTTTGGTTCTTTAAAAATGCTAGATGTAGCCATCAGATTTTATTAAATTCAAATACACTCTTAATATGTGCTTAATATATCTTAATACGTCTTAATATGTAAGGTCAAGCTAGCCACTTAAAGACACCTTTTGATATAAACAAGCATGTAAGCTACTCTAAATTAAGTCAATAAGCTGTAAACATGTTATCATTTTCAACAAAAACCCAGCAATAAAAGTCTTAGAGGAATTACACTGTTATGCTTTTAGGTTCACTGATGACAGCCATTCTTGTAATATAATACAGCAGTTTAAAAGTATAGTTCATCCAAAAATTTAAATTCTGACTTAATACTCTTATCCTTTTGTTGTTTTAAACCTGTACGACTTTCTTTCTTCTGTGGAACATAAAATAAGTTATTCTGAATAGTATGAATTGCTTTGTCCATCCAATGAAGGGCCTTTCGCACCACTTTAGTTCCAGAACTAAATGTACAGTACTAAAGTACTGGGACGATTTTGCGCGAACTATTTCCCAGTACCATTTAAAGGGTTGCATTCGCACCGATAGTGTGTACTAAGAAGTGACGTAAGCCAGTCGACAGCGACGTCATTTGTGTGCGGCGTTCAACAACGGAAACAAAGAAGAACAACATTAACAACAGGAGGATGGAGGACGCTGTGATCGGAGCTGTGTTTTTGTTGTGTCTCGCGGGCTTCACAATAATGGACATGGGAAGTTGATGTATACGTAAAGAAGGGAAAGGAGGACTAAGAATCTCCAACGACAACTGGCAGTGCCACATTTGCTACAAGTGCCTGCACTTCAGCATCCGGCCATCGATCGCTGTTCTCCATACTTGCGAAATAAGTTGACACAATGTTTACAGTATGTTTACACAGCGTTTTAAATCATGGCGGGGGAGGGCGGTTTCGTACGCGTTTGGCCAATCATTGTCTACTTACGTCACGATTAGTACCAGTTGTGCTGGCTAGACCCTGCTCTGGAGTAGGAGCTAATTTGGTTCTCGAAAAAGGCAGTCCGTTATTAAAATCGCACCCAGTTCCGGCGGTGCGAAAACGCCAAAAAGTGGGTAGTTCCACAATTAGTTCTGGTACTATGAAAAGGTTCCCGTGGTGCAAAAGGCCCTAATGGGGTCTAAATTATGATTAGAACCAATGATTTTCATTGCATGGACAAAAAAAAGTCAATTTTTCAAAATATCTTCTTGCATGTTACAGAGAAAAAAGAAAGTCATTTTTGGGTGAACTATCTGACTACCTTTAGAACATTT
Source organism: Sinocyclocheilus grahami (assembly GCF_001515645.1). Lineage (NCBI taxonomy): Eukaryota > Metazoa > Chordata > Actinopteri > Cypriniformes > Cyprinidae > Sinocyclocheilus > Sinocyclocheilus grahami. The sequence goes on along the minus strand of NW_015505254.1, from coordinate 966,633 downwards.
TGTTCAATTTATGAATGTTTGTGTGAACTGTAATTTGAAAAACTTGCAGCTATGGTTGGTTACTTAATTGAGATATCCTTGCCTTTGTGCCATCATTCTAATTTGTTTGTTATACTAATATTTAACATTATAAATTCATGTGTGTTCATTATCATACATGTTTTTCTGTGGTATTGAAATTGGTATCAAGAGTTGTGTAACTGGACCGGTATTCCTGACTTCTGAAATGATGCTATTGTGACAACCTTTATTTTCTAAAAGTGTGGTCACAAAATCTCATGGGCAAGCATGATGAAGACAAAACGAGAGAATGTAGATGAATAAGAGAAACAAGGGAAGGGTGAGGCTTGCACAGAGAGCGAGAAGCTCAGCCCTGACTGGTCTGACAAGCTCCCCAAATCCTTCATCAAACCGCCGGAGGAGAAGTTCTCAAAGGATTTTGGGACAGGCTTTCGTAAATGAACACATTTTAACTCCTCTTCACTTCTAGTCCTACTGAAGAGGCGTTTTTAAGCCTCATGCACTTCTAAATCCAGGATCTGCCAACCATAAACCAGGCACTTCATTAAAAGCCTGCACACCTGCTACGATTAACATTCTGGCTTGTAGTCAACCTGATTCACCACATCACTGATCTGTGATCAGGCTCTACTCTGAACCACCTAATGAGCAGTGATCAGATAGACAGGAGGGAACTGTTCCTAGGTGAGGACACTGCATGTGGGCTTAAAAGTCTCTATATGGGCATGTGATCTACACAAGCCAAATTCACTCTGTTTATCATTTTTCCCAAAAGCAAACAACAGCCAAAACTTTCACACAAACTCTGTTTAGAGTAACCCTGCTGTGATTAACCAACTGCTAAATATTTTGTCTTCATTTTTCCACATTCATGAGGCCAGAGCTCTGTCCCTGAGGTGTGAAGGAATGGAGCCAGGGGCAAATGTGAGGACAACGTGAGAAAAAGAGGAAAAGTACCCCATAAAAAAAGTGGGAGGGTGATAAGTGGAATAATTAAGAGAAGCAATTCACACTCGTTTGTTAAAAACAAACATATCTTCCTCTCCCCTTCTGTTAAACTCAACTAACCTAGATCTTTCAGAAATGAATAATTGGATGTTCCAGGAATAATCTGATGAACAGATAGCAGGGCTCGCAAAATCGCTAGCCCAACGCCCCGGGGCGATTGTGTTTTCCAGTCGGGCTACCAAAATGTATCACTGATCTTGAATAGTGATATAAAATTCCTTCCTTGATTTGCGTTGTTCACGTAGGGGTAAAACGGATCATAGTTGATCGTTTGCACGTGTTTCTAAGGCTTGCCGATTTAAACATTCAAGTGTTTTAAACCATTCACGCGCATTCGGAGCTGCGTGCACTCATTCAAAGCGCGCACAGAGAGACGCGTTCCAGACAGTGCGCGTACACAGAATTGATTCCTCTTTCGCATATCCTTGTATCTGAATGAACACATACACACAAAATTATCTCAAAATAACTGTCTCAGCAAGTATTCTCGTAAACACAGTTGGTTATATCTTAAGTGACGTAAACAGTGGTGAAAGAACTCTCAAGTGCATCATTATATTGGATTCATGCATTCGGTCTTAAAGGGGCAGCAGCCTATAAATACCTGCTGTTCCATAAGCGCCACCTGCTGTCAAAGAGTGAAATTTGTGTCTCATTCACAAAGCAAAAATCAGACCATTCTGTTTTTGCTTCAAATTTCAAAAGTATATAATCTAATTGCAATCTAAATAACATGTATTTAGCATCTTTGTTTGGATTGTGATTAAAATGCAGTGGTTGCCTCTGATTTTAAATGGAAAAATCACAGCCAAAGCCTTAGTTTGTTTATATGAAGAAATATATTTTATTTGTATTGCTTAATTATTTGATTTGGGATTTGATTAAAACATTTTGATTTAAAAAATATAAAAAATACAAATTTCAAGTTAGTTTTATTATTTGACATATTTCAATTTCACAAAGAAATGTGCAGCATTTTGTTGGAGAAATAATAAAAGGACACCTTTTCATTTATAATTTGTCTTAAATCTCATTTAGTTAAAAAGAATAATTGTGAGAAAATTGTATTGTGAAATCAGTATCGTGAATCGTATCGTGAGTTGAGTGAATCGTTACATCCCTACATGCTACTAGTTTTTGCTGTGGTATTAAAGAAGTATTCTGTTATTTAAATAATAATGAACCATATTTTTTTGCTCATCTGCAAAATGATCCAATCTGTTACTCAAAATCTGATATGATAATGCAATATGATCCGAGCCATGGATTTTGTGATCCATTGCACCCCAATTCTCTTGTCTTGCTATTTGAAGAAAAAAAGCAATCACTGAAGTTTTTAATCATGCTGATTTGTCCGCAGTGAAGTTCAGCCGATGTCTTTTTTTTTTTATTATTCGGGTTACTTACAAATTAATTTTGGCCTACCAAAATCTGAAGAATGTCTGCCCGAAGGGTTACCAGCGATTTTGGCCCTGGATAGACAGCAACAAAGTGCTAAACTAGGCTATATATTTTCAAGCAAATGTAGTTTTACGTTCACTTTGGTTTTTACATAACATGCATACTTGCATTCAAAAACATCTAGACAGAGTGCAACAAAATGGAACAGAATGCAGAGGTCTTGAGATACGCTTTAAAAGTCAGATTATTTTTAATTTGACACAATCTTACAAACATATTGCTCGTGGAAGAGAACAAAAAATAACGCAAGATGCAACGCAATGGGAAATGTTGTCTGTTTTGTATGGCTATATCGAAGGTAAGATAAGGGTTGAATCTAAAAACTCAAATTTTCCAAACGGGTTTTACCATGCAAACTGTCCAAAAATAAAAAAGCACAACATGCCGTTTAAATCAGCACTGCAAAAAAAATTTATTAAAAAAGTATTAAAACTTAAAAGAAGTATAATTTATTGCAATTGCCCCGTTGCACTTTGAATTCGAGTCCCAGCTTGCAGACCTTCCTCGATCCTGTACACCCCCCCCCCCCTCTCTCTCCCACTTTGCTTCCAGTCTGAAATACTGGCCTGTCCTAACAAAGGCAAAAAAATTATTTTTAAAAAATAATAATAATATTTATTTCTGTAACACAAATCATACATAATACAAATATTTCTATAATCACATGTCAACCACTGTGTCCCCTTTGAGATGGATGGATGGATGACCACATTAAGGTTTGGAGGTCCAACACAGAACAGACATTCCAGGAAATCGTAACACAATCCACACTCAGTTCTGCCAGGATTCTCACCACACAATTTTCAACTTTCTCTTAGTCTTTCTACATCTTGAACTCACATACTTTTTCTTGTCTGTAGTCTGTGTTTCTCATTCTCCGTTTCTATTTCAGATGGGGCTCCAACAGTAACGTGACAAGATGTGAAAGCGTGACTCTCTCTCAGCCGGTTATAAATCAGTTGCAAAACATCTACACACAACCAACGTATGTACACATGCAAAACTGTGCACCAGTATTAGATGTGTATGTGTGTGTGTGTGTGTTTGTGTGTGTGTTTACTGGCACTGAACACTTGGGTGTACATTCTGAAGCCAACTCAAACCTGCCTTCAATAAAAAGCAGTCCCATGACTTTTTATCCCCACAAACGCAGGAAGGGGATCAGGGACTTTCTAAACTACATTCAGTGACTTATAAAAACTGCTTTAAACACAAAATCTGTCTTGAATTAGATCTTAGGCTTTGCTGAGCTGAGGGAAATTAGTCTCGAATACATAAAACAGCTGTGATATAAAGAGCCGCCCACAACTACACCCACAAAAACACATGAAATACATGGTTCGTGCAACTCTGTATCAATCAGACATAAGTGCTGGTCACATTTGATCTGCCTTTGACCATCAGCAACACAAAAAAAATTCTAAATCAGTTTATCGTCCACTAAGTGAAAATTGTACACTCAAAAAGTAATAGCACACCTCTTCTAAAACAAGCCACGCGATCTGAGGTATCATTCATTCATATACATAAATTATGTGACAAAGTTTAATATTTACTTTTAGGTGTTCATTCAAAACCCTAATCCTAACTATGAGCAATAGAAATAGTCCTGCAAACAGCCCTAATAAGGTCAAGGGTTGTTTCAAACATAATCTGTTTCTCCTCCTTCCTGACGCGGATCAGGCGGCATGAGTGTGTCGGAGCTCTTGCACAGAGCAGCTGGTTCACAGCTGTAAGCCTTGCTTGTTTGAAAGCACTGCCTCATCCCCGCGACCAAACCCAGAGCCCAAGAGACATCTCTGCTTGTGTGTGTGTCTCTCTCCTGCTCTCTGTTAGTGCCAATAGCTGCTGAGAGAGATGGGGAAGTAATTATGAGAGTCTGACAGGGCTTGGTTGAGAGGAAAGTACTCAATAGAGCAAGCAAGCGAGAGAGAGAGAGAGTCAGAAGAGATTTGTCGGCATTGGCCCGCATCCATGCTGGACAGCAAAAGGAAGTTGTTCACGCTGAGTGAGGAAGTAACCCTATTTCCTGACATTGCTGTATATACACCAAGTGCTCTCTATTCTGTTCAACGTTGACATGGAAACAAAAAATAAACCCTTCCTGAAGCGATCTGTAATGAGACAGGGGGCGTAATTGCATACAGATTTGATAACATAAGAACGAAGGGAGGTTTTCAGTGGTGCTCATTAAATCTGTACGTCACTCGGGGCTAAAAGGCACCCTGATTGTTTAATGATAGGCTGCGTCTAGTTTGGGAGGAAACTTGATAATTCTCAAAGCAACAACATTCCACTGAAAGTGTCCTGAGAGCTGGCTGTATGCTAACAATCAGAAAGAACACTTTCACATCAGCTCAAGCACAAAAACAAGCATAATGAATATCACAAGTAGGAATTAGGGACCGGTTATTGCCTGATAATACAGATTTTGTTTTATTTACTGTATTGGTTAATATTATATACACTATCGTTTAAAAAGTTAATATGATTTTTTTATTAAATTAATACTTTTATTCAGCAAGAACACATACATTTGGTCAAAAGTGACATTTATAATGTCATAAAACATTCCTATTTCAAATAAAAGTTGTTCTGTTGACATTTCTATATCAGGGTCAGATGAAAAAATGTGTCAGTTTCATCATATTAAGCAGTAGGGTTGGGCGATGTCTACCAAATTGGCATCGGACAATGTCTACAGTGAAACATCGTGATGGACGATGACATCGGGGGACGGGATTAGGCATGTGCCCGAAGCGTGAAAAAAATGACGCTTGATATGGAGCCACTAAAAGGTTAGCCTCTTGCTAGCGGTAGCCTGTTGTATTACAGTACATGAAAGTTCACTTACCACATACACAGAGTAAGGAGAAATGTCTGATAGGACGATGGCAAATGATTTGGAGATCCTGAGCACCAATGACAAACTACTAATCTTGTCAAATGTGTGGTAAGTACTGCCGCTCCCTATAGAGTCCTTGTGATCGCGAATCTCAAAAGTGAAAGTGAAAGTAAAATGACAGCGCGCAATCGAAAGCGGTTTCAGTAGCGGCTCCCTGATGCCCACAATTTATATACAGTCGCCTATACTTACCCAACGATATAATTGCGAGAAAAAGTATTGACTTTTTTTTTTATCCTCCCATCTCGTAGGCTATTTATTTCCTTTAGGGTTTCCGTAGTACACTTCATTTCCTTTCCGAACACGGAACTGGGAGGCGGCGGATTGCGGGAGAGGGGAGGAATCACGATGTCAGCTTAACATCGTGATGTCTGTCAGCCATCGGTGATGGACGATGGCATCGTCTATCGGCCCAACCCTATTAAGCAGCACAACTGTTTTCAACACTGATAATAATAAGGTATGTGACACTGAATACTAGAGTAATGGCTGCTGAAAATTTTATTTTACCATCACAGGAATAAAGTATATTATAAAATCCCCTAAATTAGAAAACAATTATTTAAAATTATAATACTTCACAATATTACTAAATTTTTCATAAAACAGTAGCATTTAAAATTATTGATTTTATTTTTTTATTTTTAATTTAGACAATATAGTGTGCAATTTTATATCAGCTTATCAACATTGGCCATATTAATCATTAAGCACAAGCCTACTGTAGATGAGGCTGATATTACATTAATATCAAAAATGTCTGACACACAGTCAGCAATACTAACGAGGAAATTATGCTGCATAACATGGAATACAGTTCTCAGGTCAGGCCTGTGAAGCTTGTACACAGACACGCTGGCACTGTGTCTGTGTGGCTGGTGCCATTGCAGTGTGAGCGTATCGCAGTGTGGCAGGAATGCAGAACGTCTTAATTCCCACTTCATTTGTTAACCTGCTCAGTGGTTTTAATCCATGGATTTAACAAGCTTGAGCGTCTCACCGCTTTCTGGCCTCCCTCAGCATTCTCCTACAGTCTAAGGGGAAAAAAGGGGCGACACCTCAGTTTTGGAGATTTGGTTATTAGGAACTCAATGCGTTGTAGTACACAGATGGGAAGTAAAAGGCTTCTCTGATCATTCCCTGATTTCCTTTGCTTAAAATTGTCACCTTATGTTTTTACGCAATACAACAGCCAATAAATCAGCAAGATAGTGAATGAGCAACGTTCTTCTCTCTTGTAGCGTGCGCTTCATTGGGTACTAAGTGAAAACTAAACCAAAAAAGAAATAAAAGTACACAAATGTACACTCACTTAACCTAAATGAAGAACAATTTCAAAATGTCAACATAACACAACGAAGCGCCTTCCAGTGACCCGGTCAAGACCTCCACCACAACAGCTGGTTGGATGTGGGCATCCCTGAGATATGCATGACCGTGGGCCATTTCATAACCGTCCCGTTGTGTTCTGAGAAGTGGGAGTATGCTGAAGATAAATCACATTTCACACCAGAGAGCAGCAGCGGGTCAGAACCGTGGCCGGGCACCATGCATGCCGCTCGCAGGCGGGAACAATGGGACAACTTCTTATTGCACACGCTGTAACGGCATATGTGAGCAAATACATGCGACTTGAAACAACCTACACGACTGAGGCGACATGCCAGGCGGGGAAAGAATGAAAAGCTAAATCAATCCCACCCCAAGGAATGATACAGAGAAACAAGGAGAAACATCATCTGTGGGACACAATGGGTGAGCTGCAGCATTGTGAAAATGAGCGCATCCACAGGGAAATATGTGTGTGTGTGTGTGTGTGTGTGTGTGTGTGTGTGTGTGTGAGAGAGAGAGAGAGGGAAAAAAAGAGAGAGGCGAGAGAGGGAGAGAGAGAGAGGGATGCAGGCGGGGAAAGAATGAAAAGCTAAATCAATCCCACCCCAAGGAATGATACAGAGAAACAAGGAGACAGAGGATCTGTGGGACACAATGGGTGAGCTGCAGCATTGTGAAAATGAGCGCATCCACAGGGAAATATGTGTGTGTGTGTGTGTGTGTGTGTGTGTGTGTGTGTGTGTGTGTGTATGAGAGAGTGAAAGAGGAAGAAAACGAGAAAGGCAAGAGAGGGAGAGAGAGAGAGGAATGTGAAACACCAACAGCAGCATTCCTCCCTCTTCTTGCCGAGCCTGCAGTCATTATATTGTCTTGTTTTCTTTTGTGAGACTCCTCTATTCTGGAGGGATTGTGTCTGACTTGCATGTGGAATGGAAGTCATATGTGACCTTATTCCTCCAAACAAGTCTCTAATGCAACAACTGGCACCCTTTGTTTCTAAAACCCGCTGAGACGAGCTGCTTAGCATAAACAAACAGCCGTCAGATGGAAAACTCTTCAGTACTTCTGAACTGAGAAATACAACAAACACACAAACCATCATTCAAATTCATTTTTCTGGAGACAGAAAATTCACACTCCACAACACACATACCTCAAAATAACGAGTAAAAAGATTTCCTCCTTACTCTTAAAGAAAACCAAAAGTGGTTAATTCGACTACGCTTTGAAAGCCCAAAGAAAAGTCCATATTTTCCCCTCATACGTGTCCATTTTGAATTCTTCTCTCACTTACTGAAAGCCGCTGCAGATTTCATCCGCTCAGACTCTCTCACATCTGGGCAGAGGTGTAAAACACGAGCGTGCCCCTCAGAAAAAAAATATCTGGCCTTTTTAAATGTTTATGCAAAATATATAAATAAATAACTTATACATTTATTTATTCGTGCGTTTAGATAACGTGAAGCTGACACACGCCATTCGAGGTCATGAAGAAACGAAACGTGAGCGCTGATGCTTCACACCGCCGTACAGATGCGTACTGACGGCAAATTACTCTTTTAGAAATGTGTTCTGAAATATAAGCCGTTAAAGTACTTACCATATGATACTTTAAGGCAGCAAATAACGATAAGGATCACTTTGCCCGAAGAGACACCGGGTAATTGGCCCATATTTTGAATAAAATCCACATAGAGCCGCCAGCGCGAGGCTGTGCTCCGTCAGATTAAAGTGTAACGAATCTCAAAATGATCTTCAAGAGTAGGTAAACGACTTATACTTGATAGAAAACCCGTCTTTTGCCTGTCAGAATGTCTCGTTTGGCTACATAAATCCGTTTACTGCCTTCATTTGAAAGTTTTTTCTTCTCGTAGTTGCGCTGATCAAACTTTCTGAACTTCTCTCTTCTTGTCGTCCTTACCCACTGAAGTCGCATACGGAGATATTCTTCCGCAGCCCCAATGCTGATGGATCTATAGTCTGTGATGCGTCTATAAATAACGAGCTCCTCGAAAGTTTGCTTCCTAGAAGTCATTTAAAATATTCGTAGAGTTAAACTATGAATTTATTTAGCTTTGAGCAGGTTTTGAAAGAAGGCTCGATTTTGTGCCAATATTTTTTTTTCTTGCCGTGGCGGAGGAATTTTCACTTATTCTGCAAAGACGAGTATGACTCAAATTTAACCCGTTCATACTTTCCTCTCCACCCGTTGACGTTAGTAAGTAAATTACCCACCCCTATCTCTGGGGATTTGATTTAGAGTGATTTGTCCGTTATATGTTGTCTTTCGCATCTGGCAGGCTCAAGTGTAGTAATAGAAAACATATTAATAAAAAAGGGGTTGTTGTGTTATGTATTATCACAACCCAGCAACACTATTTTGGTATTAATCTGTTCTCGAGAGGTTGATATCTGCAATTTATGTATTTTATTATTTGTCCCAATGAATTTGATGACTTCTTGGATGTTTAATTTATACATTAGCACAAACTGAAAGCAGATGTGTTCATTAGTTCAAATTTGAGGTAGGCCTATATATATATGTGTGTGTGTGTGTGTGTGTGTGTGTGTGTGTGTGTGTGTGTGTGTGTTCCATCATTATCCTTTATCATACTTCTTTATCATTTATCATACTTACCTAAAAGAAGTATAAATGTATATGAGAATACATGAAAGGATTTAACTTTATGACTGAAGCTGTGTGTATACAGTACATGTAAAAGGACGGCCACATGCTTGATGGGGACGTCGTGGCCTAATGGTTAGAGAGTCTCGTACCGGCAGGGATTGTAGGTGGGGGGAGTGAATGTACAGCGCTCTCTTCCACCTTCAATACCACGACTGAGGTGCCCTTGAGCACCGAACCCTCAACTGCTCTCCGGGCGCCGCAGCATAAATGGCTGCCCACTGCTCCGGGTGTGTGTTCACGGTGTGTGTGTGTTCACTGCTGTGTGTGTGCACTTTGGGTGGGTTAAATGCAGAGTACAAATTCCGACTTGGCCACATGTCAAGTCACACTCACGCTTGATGTGCGCCAAATTAAACCAGTTATTGTCGCCACACACATTCTCAAAAAGTGAGAGACCCTAAATGGTGTGACAAAAGTCACAAAAAAATTGCTCCTTGTCAACAAGACTATAATTTATAGTCCTAGTTAAGTCTAACTTGAGTGTAAGTCCATTTTTGGGCAAATAAGTTAAGAGCAACTTGAGTCCAAGTCTGTGAGTTTCCATTTTTTCATAACAGCAAACATAACATCCTCATATAGAAAATGTGTATCATTCAAAGTTTTTGAGAGACCTAACAAAAAATTATTAAACAGCCAATGTCACCTGCTGATGTGGAAAAATGATATCAGTCGGTGAAACAAGTTGCTCCTGTCCTGCCCTACTTCTTTCCACCTACACACATCAAAACATTACAACTCAAATATGACATGAATCAAGTACCATCTACCCAGAGATCATCAAAGATGTGCCTGTGGGAGACCATTGTTTAAGATGTTGCATTGAAGGGCTCCTGTTGTAAAGGCAAAATAAACAAATCAATCCCTTTTTTGTTCATGTCCTCCAGTGCTTTCTGATTAAAGACTTTGCATTGAATGGAGCAAATTAACCCTTCCAGTTTGCCTGTATAGGGTCCAGCTTTAGTTACTCTAGCTGACTGCAGTCGTCGCTGTGCCATATGCCTTTCTCCAGGGTATCGTAGACTTTCCGTTCTTTCCCTGTTTTTCCAGACCTAGACAGCTCGCAGGTCTCAGCTCATTCCTCAAGGATGACCTTTTCAGATGCTCATCATGTGATTTTCAATTACTGCTCAGTTATATTGCAAATATAGAGGAATTTGATGATTACGATCTGGGGGTTTTTATGGCCTTGACTGACATCAAATTAATTTCCCATAAATTTAAGAGAACTTTAGCAAAAATATTGCATAATTTCAACATTTTTTGTTTTATCAAAGTCACATTTATTTTTTGGCTTCACATTGAACAATTCTAACCTATTACTCATTTTCACTAGGAGTTTCTTCTGGAAACTCCCTTAAAGTCCCTACAAAAACAGCGGCTTCAACCTTTGGGTGTGCCATCTGTGCCTCTGAACTCAGATTGTGCTCATTCAGCAAAAAAAAAAACCTGTACAACATATCAACTGAAGGCATCTGTAAAACTGATTTTTTCATAAGTTTCATTTATTGTTATTTTAAACTTCTAGAAAACGAAAATGCCTGATCTGGATCTAAAGTATCTTTTCTGTAGTAAAGGGAAGAGAGTAAATCTGTCACATCTTGCACGACAACTCAAAAAAAAAAAAAAAATCACCCATATCATATTTTGTAACTGATGAGTACCACAACCAACAACATATTTGGTGGTACATCAGTAGCACAGCACCTATACTGTACTAATGCAAACACCTTCATAAGCCTCAAGTTTCTACAGCCTTTTTTTTTTTTTAAACAAACATTATTTCAGATTGACGGACACTTGATGACAGGGCTGCAAATGTAAATATCAAAATGAGTGAATGTACCCATGACAAGGCAAAGGTCAGAAACTGCTGGGACAATTTTTAATGGCCTGCCATCCAGAGGGTGATTTATCGCGGTAGGCATGCGTCAAAGGGGCCAGATAAAATGCTGATATATTGCGGCTAGGTGGCATCAGAAGACTGATTGCCTCACAATTGGTTACCTACACCCCCACCTCTTCTGCCCACCCTCCATTTGCGTGGGAAACTACACTTAGTACACACCAAAAATTTGGCCTTGACATTTGAGAAGGAAGTTACCTGTTTGAGAAAATGTAGACAGACAGACAGATAGTTCACACTTACATATAGTAAACAGAGTAAAGGTTATGCGTATTTGGCGTGCTGTCGGAGGGTAGGGCTCCGAGCTCTGAATTTTGGCCCGAACCCGGAGTACCCCCCTACAGGTTAATACAGAAATAGTTGTAAGGGGTGGCAGAGGGATTCTGGAAAACTGTTAAGGAACAGAGGTAGATCTGCTGTGTATATATACACACCTCTTATCTTGTTAATTGGGTTGATTACTGATTGTGCACCTCTCATTATCTATCTCTTGCTCTATTAAAATGAAATAAGAGAGGGGGCACAGGAAGTGAGGGGTATATTTAGTGGTAGATTATCTCACTCTCGCCTGCAGCATATGAGCTGGATGGCACTGCAAAAACCATAGCAGTGGCTGTAAGATGAGACAGTGTTGATCACATATGGGCTTAAGATCTGCTCTAGCAATTCCAAATACATAATATGTAAAACGACTAAGGTATTTTAAGTGTGCAACTAATCCCTACTTATCGATCTCTATGATATGTTTACTTCCTAGTGTCATTATAGAAAGAGAGCCAGTTAGATGACAACAGGTGAGGTCTGGGAAAAGACAGCATGGATTAGTTTGACCTGTTTACTCATTTCTGCAAACTGTTACCCATATATTTAATTATTTATGCATCATCTTATCCATGCATCATCACATTAGGTCATCACATCATGTTTTACACACAAAAGCCATCCACAAAAAAATCTAATATAAATGCTAGCATGTGACTTGCAATAATGGCAGAGTTTTATCCATACAACAGTCCCTTCTTTTCTACAGAATGTGAAGTGAATTGAAAGCGTTATCATGTTGTTGTGATGTGATGAGTCATGTGACATGCAGATAGCATAATTTGCATCAGCATTATGAATATGACACACATGAAGCTGGAATATTTGGCTCTTTTGAATGCAAGGTGTGTTCGATTCTGAACACAATGGATTGTCTCTACAGTTAGACACATTCATGCTAACAGTTAAAGGACTCAAAATCAGGAGAACAGGAAAATGACCTGGACTGATGACCTCAGAAAAGCTGTCATTAACAGACAGAACAACACAATGCAAAAATATGTGACGTCTACATTCAGAATCGAAAGACTGACTTTCTTTCAAAATAAGTTAGAAATTGAATTGACCACACAAACAGGAAGGTTAAAGTGAATTTGAAAAGGAATGACAAAAAAGAGCAATTTGTTTAATTGCAATTCAATGAAATACTATAGCTAATGGGTGTAGCCTATCTATCAGGTCTGTAAATATCAAGCCTTAAAGTGCCCCTATGGATAATGAAAGGTTCATATTTTGGTTTTGGGAGTCCCCATCAACAGGTTGACATTCATGCAAGGTCAAAAAACACTTTAATTGTCTTATAATATGCATTTCTTTTTTTTACCTTATTTGCTCAATGACTCCCAAACGATTCGCTTCAATGATTCAGAGTCGACTCTTTCTTTTGAGAGACAATAACTTTATACACGGAGCACTTTCAGATTTAAAACTGCATGATGTTTTCATTCACGTAGAGCTGTAATAAACACTGCATGAAAGGTAATTTTCAAATATCCATAATAGGGGCACTTTAAACATTTTCAGAACTTTCAAACAAAGTTTTGTCAAGCCAACATTCAAAATTTGTCTTAATAAACATAGCTTTTCCAATCAAAAATAACACCTGTATGAATTTCTTTGTATTCCATTTAAACTTTCAGTTCAAATTCGAATTTGTTTAATTTATTTTAAAGATCTGTTTATACCTGATCTGATCCATTAAAATTAAATTGAGCCAGTCATTTTAAATAATATTTTGGCTTTAATAAACCAATTAATCTAGGTGTAACAATTGTGTGCAGGTGTAACCTGTGTATTCACAAATTAGATGGCTGTTTGATGATAAATTGTTCCCTTTATGTGGTAAGCGCCTAGTGAATCTTTGAAATTTACGAGAAATGTAATACAGCAATAATTATAGGAAAAGCGCCATGTGATATTTTGCACCGTCTTCAAACTAAAACAGTCATGATCTTAGCATGGACAAAATCCAAGTTCTCAAGAATCAGGTTCACTTTGCGCAAGTGTTGGGATCACCGCAGCACCATACCACTTCTCAACGTTCCACAGTGGTCAGGGCTCTGGGTCAGCTTGCAGCCCCCACTGACACATCCTGGCACAAAAACCACTCTTGTCCTCAGAGGTGCCAAGACAGTAGAGAGGTTACTGGAAGATGGGGTAAGGAGAGAGCTGACAGTTAAAGCCGTGAGGTTCTTTAGGGGGAGAAATCTGTGCGTGTCCTGTAAGCGGACCTTGGGTCTTGGCCGGGGCAGGTGGACAGAATTTGCTGTTGCAAATGTGATGTCTACTCAGCCATCACGTACACTGTGAGAGGGCTATTTATACAGCACTGTGGGAAAAGGAGAATGCTTATGTTTATGAGCGTTGACCTACAGACATGGAGAACGAAGGCTATATAATTTCAGTCTGAGGACACCATTAGTGACATTGAGGTCAAAGTCTGCATGTGGACACATACAGTTTACATGTTTACATACTCCTTGCAGAATCTGTGAGATTTTTATCATTTTAATTATAAAGAGTTACATATATATGTAAAAGAACATTGCAAAATACATAAAAATGTAATAAAATAATAAAAGAGCAAAATAAAAGAAAAATATAAAATAATGTTATAAAATAAAATAATAAAACAGATTAAAATAAAATACTGTGTGATGCTCGAGGAGGAAACATACTGTCTTAAAGGGTTAGTTCACCCAAAAATGAAAATTAGCCCATAAATTACTCTCAAGTCATCCTAGGTGTAAATGACTTTCTTCTTTCAGACGAATCCAGTCGGAGTTGTATTAAAAATTGTCTTTGATCTTTCAAGCTGTTTAATGCCACTCAGCGGGTGTTGCATGCATCAGTCCAAAATAAGTTAAATAAAAAGCACCCATCCATTAAAAAAAAAAGTGTCTCACACCGCTCCAGGGGGTGAACAAAGACCTCCTGTTGTGAATCGATATGTTTTTGTAAGAAAAATATCCATATTCAAAACTTAATCACTTTAATGTAGCTTGCGCCAACAGTTGTACATGGAAGCAGCTCCGGGCAGATGACGTATGAGGTCGGCTTTGCACAAGACAAAGACAAATTTTTAATATAACTCCGACTGGATTCGTCTGAAAGAAGAAAGTCATATACACCTAGGATGACTTGAGGGCGAGTAATTTATGGACTAATTTAAATTTTTGGGTGAACTAACCCTTTAAAGGGGTCATATGATGCGATTTAAAATTTTCCTTTCTCTTTGGAGTGTTACAAGCTCTTGGTGCATAAAGAAGATCTGTAAAGTTGCAAAGACTAAAGTCTCAAATCCAAAGAGATATTCTTTATAAAAGTTAAGAGTTAACCATGCCTACCTAAAACGGCTCATTCTAACACGCCCCCACATGTCTACGTCACTATGTGGGAAGATTTGCATAACGCCGCCCAAATGTTCACGCAAAGAAAGGCGGCGTAACTTTTATTCTTACTGTAGTATTGTTGTTGCCGCTGCCATGTCGTGAAGAGCTGTGTGTTTCGTTGTAAAAGCGAAACTACTTTGTATGGTCTTCCAAAAGAGGACGATATCCGCTTCGTCATGCCTAGAGCTGATCTGTGCTGGTCGCTGAGGGAATACATCAACTTAGTGCTGTGGATCGCCGGATTGACTTTCACCGTGGACGAAGCGGAGTCCAGTCCGGGGTCGTCACATGTGGTTTTCGCTCCTTCGTCGAATCCGCCAGCCGCACCGTTCTCAAGCCCGCCGCCTCTGCTCACTCTAGCCCGGCCTCAGATCACGCTAGGCCACGGCTTCCGCTCACGCTAGGCCGGTGTGTGTTTCTTCCAAAAGAGAACACGACTACAAATCATTGGTTAAGTTGTATTTACAACACTGTTCCAGAACAGTTCAACCCAAATATTAATTTGTGTGCAGCACATTTTATGGAGGACTGTTTCCTGATCCTGCAAGAGTAGACAACGATGCCGGCAGTTCTGAGTTTTGGGCAGTAGAGTAGCGCTTGTAGTTTGTCATTTCTCCGATCACAAATGCAGACATGGTTTTATGTTTACAAGGCGCGATGCAACGCAACATGTAAAAAGACAGTATAAGTCATTATAATCAGTAATTATGTCCCCACTGGATGCAACAAATGCCTCGTTTGTAATGGGTTTTCATGTTTTTTTTTTTCGTCGCTCCGGCCGGGACACGGCATCAACAGTATGTAACATTTCCGTCACACACTTGAGGTATTCGGCCAATCACAACGCACTGGATAGCTGGCCAATCACAGCACACCTTGCTTTTTCAGACCGATGAGCTTTGTAGAAATCGACACGTTTCAAAAAGGCGGGGCATAGAGGAGAAATAATAATGTACAGTATGTGGAAAATAATGTGTTTTTTGAACTTTAAACCGCATAAACACATTTTATTACACCAAATACACAAAATAATGTTCTTTTTAGCAGCATCATGTGACCCCTTTAAGAACCAATATGTACATTTTTGAACAGGATAGTTTGTGTAAATAAAGTTATTATTTTGACTTGTGAAATGTAATGGCTTTACCAGAAAAGAATAAAGTTAAATATCTTACAGATTCTGCAAAATGTATGTGAACCTATAGAAAAAAGAACATGTAAATGTAACACAGCTGTAAGTGATTACCGTATGATGCATATAACAGTGAGGTCTTCAAAAGGACACTTGTGATGATCCATTACAAGAATGTGTTTGTGGGTTACAGTCATAGGGTATGGCAAATCGTTTTAGAGTTCATCCTGAATAAACCACCCTTTGATTTTCTGAGGCTGGTCCCACTGGCTTAAAAGTGCACTGAGGTCAAAGTAATTCTCTATGGTCTGTAACCTCTTAGCCAGTCCGGAGGGAATAAGTGAGAGTGAGAGAGACAAAGATAATTGATGACACTGCTGAAAATATTGAAATATATGCAGATTTACTGTCTACTACAGGCAGTATACATACAAACACGCACATATACATACATGTTTGAGCATGACATTGGGGAAAGTGTAAAGTGAGTGAGCCTAGTGTTTTTCCTGCCAAGGGTTAATTATGTCATAAATCCAGCCTGAGACCAGGCATGACTGGTATTCAAACCTCCGACTGCAACACAAACTCCCACAGCAGCGTAGCTAATCTACATAGGACACTATTAATACTGCCATCTGCAGTCACCAGCTTGACACATTGTAAGTGCTTCTGCAGGTAAACCAGCTAGCGGTTTGAACAAAACAGAGCAGCTATCATTAGGAATATATCATTCATAAATTATCCACATCTGTGGTATAGTTTTTACCTGTTGCAGTTACAATAAGGAACTGACCAAGGGTATGAACAGTGTAAAACAAAAATTAAATAAAATGCACACTTTTCAAAGAATCCCTCTTGAGGATCCAAACAGAATGGCAAAAATGACTGTTTCAGACAAGTTTCCTGAACTGTCAGCTATTCCCTGCTAAAATAAACCAGCTTAAGCTGGTTTTCTGGTCTCCCAGCTTGGTGAGGCTGGTCTGTTCACTGGCTTAAGAGGGGTTTTAAGCACTTTTTAAACAATTCCTAGTTAAGCGCCAGCTTGGTCAGTCTGGAAGACCAGCTTTAAGATGAGTTCAAGTTATTTTCAGTAGGACAGTTTCAGAAAAAAAAGATAGTTTAGCCAAAAAATACAGATGGCTTAGTGTGTCTGCATATCAAGCTACTAATAAATTAACCTAAATAAAACACACAGCTCAGATTTAAACATTGTGTTATCATGAGAGTTAAGTTATTAATATGTGACCCTGGACCACAAGTAGCACGGGTATATTTGTAGCAATAGCCAACAATAAATTGTATGGGTCAAAATTATCGATTTTTCTTTTATGCCAAAAATCATTAGGATATTAAGTAAAGATTATGTTCCATGAAGATATTTTGTAAATTTCCTACTGTAAATATATCAAAACTCTGTTTTTGATTAGTTATAAGCATTGCTAAGAACTTCATTTGGACAACTTTAAAGGCAATTTACTCAACATTTTGATTTTTTTGCACCCTCATATTCCAGATTTTCAAATAGTTATATCTTGGCCGAATATTGTTCTATCCTAACAAACCATACATCAATGGAAAGCTTTCAGATGAAGTATAAGTCTCAATTTCAAAAAATTTAAACTTATGACTGATTTTGTGGTCCAGGGTCACATATTGTTTTTGCAAACTCATATCGAACTACCTAATAAAGCAACTCTTTGTAATGTTTGAATGACATGGTTTGAATTTTAGAATATTTCTTGTGTCTTTTTCATAATTTTTGAACCTGAAACCTTTTTTAAAACCTAGTTAAGCAGCTAAATGAAGTATCCCTACACATCTAACCCAATTACAGCGACACATTACTATACGCTCCCATATGGCTGATGAGCTGTACGAGGGTCACTCCCTTTAGTGTATGCAATGGAGATTGTGTACACACAGGGTGAAGGGGTATCAAGCTTCAGCCGTCAGTCTTGTTTCAGGCCGGGAGGGCAGTTCCCAGGCCCCCATGTGTACGTTGGGGGGCAATAACTCACGAGCTCCCTCAGAACTTCCTCTTTCGTCCCTGGTTTTTACGACCCCTGTAGACTGGAGTACAGCTGCTCAGGCTCTGTGGTGCGAATCGAGGGAGCGTGAGAGAGGAGAAACAGGAGGAGAGACAGGACAGCAGGAGAGCTGATGGTGAAAGGTGAAATCACAGTGTCAATTTGAACAGCGAGAAGGGGAAAGAGGAAGCCTGATATTGAGATTCATGGCATATTGTGATAAATACTGCAACCAGAACTACAACATGGCTACAAAACAAGCCACTGTGTGTGAGAACGACACTATATTGATGCTGTATGATTTATGCTGGTTAAAGTGTCACTATAACAAATGAGAATGACTTGACAAACAGTTCTCATGCAAATAAAAAATTAGAATTAGATGCAATCTATCAACCATAATCAATTCAGTAAAATAAATTGGGCCACACAAAGCTTTTCCACCAAACAATAACATAATCTTAACTCAATGTGAAAAGAAATCCAACAAAACAGCATTTTCAGAAGAAACACTCACCACTGTCATGCTGGCGAAAGTTGCAACAGACTTGGACTCTCCTTTAAAGCAAATCAAAGAAATCATTAGAAAATATAATAAAACTGAAAACTGAATTCATTAAACTTTGTTCATTTTATTCAAAAACTTTTGATGTTTTTTTGTTGTAAATGCTGAGATTAACATTAACTAAGATGAATGAATGCTGTATAAATATTGTTCATTGTTAGTTCATGTTAACGAATGTAGCTAAACGTTAACAAATTAAACCGTTATTGTAAAGTGTTACCAAAAAACCCCTCAAACCTTCAATGGTAGTGTGTCTGTGTGTACATGTCTAATATCTTGATGTATTAGAAATACATATTAAAATAACTAGTAGTAACTATGGTATTTTGGCAGAAAGCGCTTGTACATTTTTTCCTTGTACCAAGGACAGTATTAAGTGCATTCGTTTCACACAATTGTTTAGTATTTCCTAGTATAAAATACTAAATTAATAGAGAATGACTGAAATTTTTTCTCTCACTGTGTTAGGTTCTTTCTTTCTTTTTTTATCTCTTCCAGCTACCAGTTTTCTCCAAAACAATTCCAATACTTGTTCACACACATCATTAACTTTCCCTGCAAACCGTTCAGAGACAATGTGTGTGCATATTCAGTTTATGGTGTGTTTAGTACATGTGTAGTATATCCCCGACCCCTGATCACACCAAGTATTTTAATCCAATCGGCTTCGTTTTCACATGACTGTCACGCACCCCTGCCACCATGACAACAGAAAAGAGAGCGACAGGAAGAAGGAAAAGAGAGCAAGAGATAGATAGAGTGGCAAAATGTTCCCTCGCACTCCTCCGGCCTTATAACAAATGATTTGTTCTGAATCTGCCCTTTCTGAACACCACCTTATAAATGAGCACTTGGCTCTTATTCTGCCCTGTGTGTATCACTAGAGCAAGAGTGTGCAAACGCTTCCCCTCTCACACAGCTTCCCACAGTGTCAGATAAGGGTCTTCTGCGAAGGTGAACATGAGATAGAAAAACAGATAGCCTACACCTTTT
The DNA here is from genome assembly GCF_001515645.1 of Sinocyclocheilus grahami. Classification (NCBI taxonomy): domain Eukaryota; kingdom Metazoa; phylum Chordata; class Actinopteri; order Cypriniformes; family Cyprinidae; genus Sinocyclocheilus; species Sinocyclocheilus grahami. Next base: position 946,884 of record NW_015505254.1, on the reverse strand, counting down.
TCTCAGATCACAGTGGCACAGATTATTTTATCTCAAAGGGAGAATGATTTAACTAGGTTTATTACTTTTTTAATCAATCAATCAATCAATCTCTAACTTGAGTATGTCTATGTCTCTAGGTGTAAATGATTTTGACTATTAAAACAGAGCCTAATAACGTGATAGGCTATTTTCTGTTTAAGTGTGTGGGAGGACATAGTTAACACTGATGGTGACAGCAGGGTCACGAACTACAAATCAGCTCCATCATCTCGTGCCTGTGATACACATCGAGAGTTTTTATGAAGAACATTGCTAAACATGCATAACTGAATGTTCTGCGAACTCCAAAGTCAGCTGCTGCTAAAAACGCATCCACAAATCTAATGTGCACGTTTCTTATCTATTCATTCGTTTCTACAAAGAAAGAAAAAAATCCAGCATAGTTCAAGGCCTGGCGGTGTTTATCAGCAGGTCAGCCTCAGCAAACTCCCACTTCCCCCTCTGCAAAGAAAACCTGAGGGGTGAAGAGTTGAGTCTGAGCAATGTGGTTGGTGATGCACGCTACCGTGACAGCTTCTCTTTTCGGCTGTGCCCACTTCCTGCACACACGCAGACATAACGGGCAACGAACGTCCGCGTTTCGTTGTCTCTGAAAAAAAATGGTTAGCACCTTTTCTTGCATCTAGTCGCAAAAATCAGCTCTATTTGTCGGTTTCCGTCTTGTTGAAAACAATAACGGAAGACTATAAGCGCCCCGGACCGACAACAGCAAGGTTTGGAGATGTTTTGTAACTCGGGGTTTTTAAACGGCAGTTGGGCGCACTCTGGTGGTTGCGCACGGGGGGGAAAACAGCAGAGGAGCACTTTAAAATTGTATTCATCAGAAACGTTTTGCACATAAAAAGCTGTTAGTATTCTAAAAACGTTTAAAATAATGTACACTCACATGAGATCCAGTCATTCGCGAGTCGCAAAACGCCTTTCTGAATTCAAAAAAGCGAAACACGGAAAGTCTCGAGAAGCGTTTTTTAGCGTTTAAAAACAGACTGAAACAGCAAGGAAACACGAGGCAGCTGTTACACATCTAGCATATAAAAAAATGGTAAATAAAATAAAAATGAAAAAACGCCGAGTCCTAAAATGCTTACTTGGGCGGGTCACCAACATCATGTGATAGGCCCACTACTATATACAATTTATAATAGCTATTCCTTTAAGTAGCCTACCATATTACTGGAAGCTTTCATATGCAATAAACTGCTAATGCAATTTTTTCCAACGTCAATGGTAGGCTATCCAAAAACGATTGCATCGTGTCTGTGATTTAGGCTATGTCAGAAGAATCTAGCAAACATGACCTAAAAATTACTGAGTGAGCAGACTACACTCTTAAAAATAAAGGTGCTTCACGATGCCATAGAAAAACCTTTTTGTCTAAATGGTTCCATAAAGAACTTTTAACATCTGAAGAATCTTTCTGTTTCACAAAAGGTTCTTTGTGGTGAAAGAAGGTTCTTCAGATTACAAAAAGGTAAGAAAGAGATGGTTCTTTAAAGAACCTTTTACTGAATGGTTCTTTGTGGAACCAAAAATGGTTCTTCTATGGCATCGCTTGAAGAACCTTTTGAAGCACCTTTATTTTTAAGCGTGTATATGACATTTAAGTAACCTTTCGTTAAGGATGTCATGTTAGAAATTCCTATTCGAGTTTATCAGGTCATGCTTTTCAACTAATATTCTAGTTAACTAGAAAACACATTCATGTGAAATTATATAAAAAGCCTGACCTGCTTTTTGGCAATGAAAACCCAAAAAGCCACAGGCAATTTGGAAGCATCTCTTTACGGTATGACTGACAGTGACCTTGTAGTGAGTGTCACAGTGTCAGGTTGTGGTGCCCTGGACTGGCCACTTGAGGGCGCTCTCCTGTTTCTATGTTTTTATGTGTTAAACTCCATTTCCCATAGTCCCTTGCTTGTAATTCTGTTCTGATCATTAGCACCTGTTTATTATTTCCGATCATGATCACCTGTTTATCATTTACTCATTATCCCTTCTATATATACCATGCTCACTCTGTCTGTCATGGCTGCTATATTGTATTTGTCTTCTGAGTTGGTTGTCTAAAGTTACTTCGGGTTATCTGTTCTCTATGTGTTGGATTACCTTTTACCACGTTTTTGTTCTGTTTTTGATTATCTGTTACTTTCAATTAACTGCACCTGGATCTTACCTTGTCTCTTCTGGCTTTCCGTGACAGAATATAGCAGCCACTACAAGATCCAGCAGTTTGTTTTTTCTTTTTCCCTTTTTTGACCATGGTCATCCGGATTGTCCCTCCTGCCACAAGGAAGGAGCGTATGAGTCGAGTCCGGACTCTGATGGCTCGGAGGCCATCGGAGGTCTGGATAATCCTGTGCCCCAGTGGGAGGTGAAAGGACTCGAGATCCTAGACTTCTGGGGCTTCGTCAGATATCTCCAGGGTCAAAGTCAGTGGGCAAAACCAGGCCAATCAGAAACCTTCTGCAGGGATTTTCCCACCACTTCAATCCTTCAGACTCCCACTAAGCGGCGGAGGGTGAGAAGGAAGACGGGAAAGCCCGCTCCAGTTCGGGGGCGCTCACAGAGCCCGCTCCAGAGCCCATCGCTGCTAAATGTGTAAAATTAACAGAACTCTTTTCAAAAGTTTTAAATTCGTCTGCTGCAGCAGAGAACCGTTAGTGCCGCAGAGGTAAGAAGAAAACAGAAAATACAGCTAGCACAAGTCATTTTCACACTACTTCTGTCAGTTAGCTCCTGTGTTTGTTTTTTTGACAGTAGCCTACATTGTATTAAACAGTTGTAAGCTTAGCGTAGAACCCCAGAATATTTTAAAAGGTCATTGCTTCGTGACAATTGGTTAACTTAAGTGTTAACGAGCCTGTTACTGAATTGCATGACTGAAATATCAGCAGATAAAGTGGAATTAAGGGTAAAAACTGATGTAGGCTACTTGCAATATAGTCTAACACATCAAAAACCAATAGCCATAGTACTATAGACATGTGTAGTGAACTTTACATTGAATATGTAGATAGGATGTTTTTTTTATATATATATAAAATTAGCATGCATACAGTACACAAGTTTACAGTATGCAATTAATGCTTAGGTAGGGTGGACTGCAGAGTCAAGTGTCATGGAGGTAGGAAGACCCAATGAGAGAGACACACCCTGATACAGATGCTGCCAGTTTCTTAATGTGGCTCTAATGAACTATTAATTAACTCTTAGGATAGGAGGAACCTGTGCCTGTGTCACAGACACAGACAGACAGATCACACTCACACTTTGTCTCTGTCTCACTCACTCACTCACACACACAAATGCAGCACATACTAGCAACACTTCGGCATACCTTAATTCACAAATAATTGTATATCAAAAAGGATTTACTGCTGCTACTATTTATAGTTTTTGCTATATATTCTATTCCCTTCTTTGCTATTATTACTTTGTATTCATGTGTATTCCAATGTTGAGAGCAGTCAGTGAGAAAATATTTTGCTGTAATGTTTACATCCTATACCAGGGTTCCTCAATTAGTTTTTGCCGAGGGCCGAATTCTGCCAGCAATACCAAGCCAAGGGCCACTGACCTCTCTCTCTCTCTCTCTCTCTATATATATATAACAATTATATTATTGTTGCTTTTGTTAAAATAGTCACGAGATGGTCACAAGATAAATATTCAGATTTTTTTCCCCCCAGTAGGCTGTTTTATTCAAACAATTATGAACATTTTTGCATTTAGATACAGGAGAACTTTCCCTGTTGAATATTAAAAACAAATGAAAAAACACAAAAATCTGGATTTTCATGTCTGCCATGCAAATCAACTGTTCCTGCTCATCTCCAGATTGTATCTCTTCTCTCCACTTTCCCTAATTGCAGATTCATTTATTAGATCTGTCAGCATTAAAGGGTTCATATGATGCGATTTCAAGTTTTCCTTTCTCTTTGGAGCGTTACAAGCTCTTGGTGCATAAAGAAGATCTGTAAAGTTGCAAAGACTAAAGTCTCAAATCCAAAGAGATATTCTTTATAAAAGTTAAAAGTCAACCACGCCTACCTAAAACGGCTCATTCTAACACGCCCCCACATATCTACGTCACTGTGGAAATATTAGCATAATGCCACCCAAATGTGCACGCAAAGAAAGAAGGTGTGGTTTCAGGAACAGCAGTCGTGTTGATGCAGCCATGTCAGAGAGACGCTGTGTGATTCAGTACGAAAGCAAAAGCACTTTATTTGGCCTTCTGGAAGTAGATGCAATTAGGAATCATTGGTTAAGATTTATTTACAACAGAACAGCACAACCCAGATGTTTGAATTTGTGCAACGCATTTTATGGACGACTTTTTTTTTTTTATTTTTTTAACCTAGAAGAGTACAAAGCTGGCTGTGCACAAAGATATTTCAAAACTTTGCTATGACAATCTTGCGCTTCTGAATCAGCGACTGTAAGTATGTTTTGTTATTAGTTTAAGTATTTGCTATTGACTGTTCAACTGCAGAGTTTTGCCCAGCGCAGAGTAACGCGTTGTGTGTGTGTGTGTGAGGGGAACAGGGTCACATCACAGGAGAGTGAACTGCCTGTCAGAAATCATAGCACGTCAGCTGTCTTAACCGCGGCTTGTGTACTGCATCATCATCACTGTCTGTCACGTGACTATGTTGCCCTTTTGGGGCTTGAACTGATGGTAAAACTAACAACATTATTAACTGTCTTGATATTTACTTTGAAAGCTGAAGCTGCGATTATGGTAAGCAGGGCTCTACGCTTATTTTTCTTTTTAGGAGCACTTGTGCTCCTAACTTAAAAAATGTAGGAGCACAGACAAAAATTTAGGAGCACCTTCTAATCAATAATCCAAAATTTGATCAAAAATTTGCCTTCCCATTACGAGGTGATATTTGACTCAAAGTGATTTACAGTGGAATTTTGTTTTTACCTTTGTAATGGCTTTTTTCTATATTTATTAAAAGTGTCATCTTTTATGTCAAATGTTTAAAAAATTATATTTTATAAGCTTTTTAAAAATTCTAATTAAAACCACATAATAAGAACAAGTAGAATAAGAAGAATAAGTTACTAATCAAACGAAATCAGTATTAAAATTAATTTGTAGAGGAGGCACAGAAGAACATAAAAGTGGCTTGTAGGTGTATTTTCAGACATTTAATGAGGATCAGAGGTGGCATGAGTGTAATTAAATCTATAAATTCAAGTTAAGAATCATGTTTTTTTTTTTATTATGAAAATAAAAATATTAATTGATTTAAAGAACTGAAAAGATACTTTAAAAATGAAACTAAATCCGCCAGCAGGTGGCGACAAGTCA
>NW_015505254.1:932481-941101 GCF_001515645.1 Sinocyclocheilus grahami | reverse complement strand
CTGTTGCCCTTTCGGGCTTGAACTGATGGTAAAACTAACTACATTATTTACTGTCCTTATATTTACTTTGAAAGCTGACGCTCGCGATTATGGTAAGGGACGTTACATTTCCGAAGCGTGCTTGTGGTGGTCGGCCAATCACAATGCACTGGGTCAGCTGGCCAATCAGAGCAGACTGCGCTGGAAGGAGGGGGCTTTGTTGAAAACTAAGTGTTTGAGAGAGCTGGGGCATAGAGTACATACAATAATACAATGTACAATTGAAAAATAATGTGTTTTTTGAACATTAAAGCATGTCAACATATTCTGTTACACCAAATAATGATCTTTAAAATAGCATCATATGACCCCTTTAATATTTTTATACTTAGAGATTTGGGGGGGGGGGGTCAAACTGTAACACCGTGTGTTCAAACCAGACACGACGCGACATGATAAAAAGTATCTTTTCCATGTAGTTTTATTGCTGCTTTTACGGTTTTATTTTTCTCAAATAAGTGTATGGTGAGCATGAGACTTAAAAAAAAAAAAAATAAATAAAATAAATCTTACTGACCCCAAACTTTTGTGTACATGTAATATTGATTTTAAATTGGCTAGTTTGTGCAAGTAAATTGATTTTAAACTTGTTAAAAGTTCAAATGGATTGTGTTATGTTCTGTAATTGCTGTTAATAAATCTGTCAGAAAAAAATATGCTAAAGTTTCACATTTAGGGGTACAACAGCCTGGCAGCCTTTTACAAAAATTAACCATGGTTTTATTACAGTAACCACAGTTTACCATAGTATTTGTAGTAAAACTGCAGTAACCACACATTTACCATGATGATGATGATAATAATAATACTACATTTTAGTACTTATGTAACACCATGTTTATTTTTCATGAGGTACCCTCAAAGGTGTAACTTATCTACCCTTAAAACATGCATACTTGTATGGTACTAATATGCTCACTTTTAGGGGTATAGTTGTTGCACCTTTGAGGTTACTGCCCCATTAAAGGGGTAAAATATACAATTATAGTAGATTTTATTTCTAAAAGTGTAAACAAAAAAAGGCATATGTTAAAAAAATATGGCTTTAAAAGCTAATATTAAGTGAATATAATTACTGATTATATATTCTTTCAATCATTTAAAAGATCAGTTTAGTTTAGAAGTATCGATATCGACGATACTGGGCTTGAAAATATCGGATCGAAAATAAAATAAGAGGTATCACCCATCCCTAGTTCTATTGTATTTTGTTGTGTCACGTCACGTCACGCCGCTCGCGTCCGGTGTAGACACGATGTAAGTTAATGTCGCTTTCTGAAGCTGCGTTTGAATTTTCATGCCACATTATTTGAAATTAGCGCGGGCCAAACATTTTTCTCTCAAGGGCCGGATGTGATTCGCGGGCCGCCTATTGAGGAACCCTGTCCTATACTGTGTTCATTAACTAGGATGTTGCTGGAATCAGTACAGCCAGAGACCCCTGGTCTTCCAATACCAGTGCTGTGAGGAAGGATGCTACGGTAGGCCTAGCAGAGACAGGGAGGAGTGTGGTAGAGGTAGGAAAAACCCAACAGACAGACAGTGACAACAAAGAACAACATACTTTAGAGAATGACAGTAACAGCAGACAAATGGCATAAACAGACAGCACACAGACTCTACAACATCCTCAGATTCTTTTTCTTTTGTTTTTACTGTACGTGTAAATTTTTTATAAACGTGTGCCCTTTAAAAAGTAGTAAGCATTGTTTGCTTACATAGTAACAAGCAGTACTGCTTATATTATTTCACCATCTGTACACAAATGTAAGTAGTGAATGTGTGTGTCCGTGGGTGGGGCTGTGTCGGTGTGGTAATGTGCCAGGGCTGAATTTTTGTCCCAGGCCGCCCCTGCCTACAAAATATTTGAACAGTAAATGTAGATTTGATTAGTCTAAATTCTAAGATTCTAAAGCACAGCAGTTAACGAAAGAAAGAAAAACACTCACCTGCCAAATGGCGTAGTAATGACCTTCCAAGGGAAGAACATCATGGCATCCACATTAATTGAACCGAATGTTTCTAAAGTGTGTTCTGAGTGACCCCCTTTTTTTTGAGCCATTCACTATCCAAGACTGTCCTTGTGAAGAGGACATCCTTCGGAGTGGTTAGGGCATAAAAACAATGATCACTTCTGAATATTGTTTTTCCTGTTGTGTATAAGATGCTCAGGAAAAAATATAAAATCCAGCAATAAGATATTATTTATAAAAATTGTTCAGAATAATCTTTTGGCGTTCGACACTCACCTAATGCAATGTTTCAACTAATGTTTAAAATATTTAAAAGTATAAAATGGTTACAATAATTAATCATAGGTCTCTTGAAAACAACTTTTTTTTAAAAACTCAAGGCAGTTCTGCACGTGTCTATGTAGTTGTTACAAAACAGCCAGCGGATCATACGGAAGGGGATGAGGATTCAACTGCATTAATTTTGAACATCCATCTTGAAATAACTTATCATCTAACAAACTAATCTTATCGTCTATTTTTTCAGCGTAGTTAAAGAAGTTACTGCACTTTTCCCTCCATTTGAGTATATTAGATCATCCACACCAGATCCTGTCACAATCCGTTTTGTCTGGTAACAGGACAACTAGTCAGCAAAATGGTCTAAACTCGTATAAATAAAGGTGCTTCACGATGCCATAGAAGAACCTTTTTGTCTAAATGGTTCCATAGGTAAGAAAGAGATGGTTCTTTAAAGAACCTTTGACTGAATGGTTCTTTGTGGAACCAAAAATGGTTCTTCTATGGCATCGCTTGAAGAACCTTTTGAAGCACCTTTATTTTTAAGAGTGTAATACCTCAAACCCGTTAACAGCAAGTCTTTTCTGGTACCCAAAACCATATTAACAGTCTTCTATCAGCCAAGAAGTTGACCGAGTAAAGCTAGACAAGAAGCAGAAGATGAAGTAATGATAATAAAAAGGAGCAGAGTTTATTGAATAGTCTTAGTTGAGTATGTTTCAATGACCAGAACAAATCCAATAAGCGTTATTATACCACAAGCAATACCAATAGAAAATTACTGCCTCACAATATTGTCCCATAAACCTTACATTTCCTCTTATCTTATTCTTGAAGACAGACATCCCTTGAAACCACACATCATAAGACTAAATAACAAAAATAATATAAACTATAATGATATAATATAAATGACTAATCAATGAATAAATCAATGCAATGAGTATATAAATGGCTATAATGATTATTATAAAGGATTATATGATTAAATAGAATAATAAAATGATTAAATGAATGAATTAATGAATATAAAAGAAAGAAAGTAAAACACAATACAAATGTGTTGTTGCTCTTTTGAAGCAAAACACACATGGTTTTCATTTGAGGATCCTCAGATCCTTTAAGTATCTCTTGGCGGAGTGGCTGCAGCATTATCTTTACACCAAGACTGCAAAACTGTGAATATAAGATTCAAAGTTAGAAATGCACAGCACAGTAATGGATATAAATTGTGAGAACTTCTGCTACTCGGCACATATTAATATACTTTTATTTAAAGACTAATTCTTGTAAATTTATCTCAAATTTAATGGGTGGGTGTGGGGGTGCTTACACTTTTAGTACTTTTTAAGGTAAATTTTAAGGACAAAGTGAGAATTTAAATGTGCAAACTATTCCATACTAAATGCTATTATAAAGTCAAACAAATGAGGACATCATGTCCTAAACTGTCATGGTGGTCCTCAGTTTACTGGTGTGTATTCACAAACACACACACACACAGTAACTAACTGAATAGAACGTGGAACCAAAACATCATGTATGTGCAAAACATACGCACTGCCAAATTCAAATGCATGAAACCTATTTCACATACACACACAAAAAAAATTAAAAATACAAACAATTCACATGCAAAAAAAATTATATTCACAAAAAGCTATTCTTGTCTGCAAAATAAAAGGCCATTTATAAAATACGTTTCACAAAAGCAAAACAATTCACAGAGTTTATTATTGAATCTGAATTTAAATCATTGTGTGTGAATTGTTTTGAGCACATAAATTAGATTTCATGCATGTGAATTTGGCCACGCATGTGTGCATCATAACTTTAGCATAAATTCAGTTTGAGACCAATTTGCTTCCATATCATGCACCTGATTACAGTGTGTGTGAGTGAGTGTGTAAGTACCTGGCATACAGGAGCAGGTAAAATCTCCTATCTGGTCCAGGCAGGTTGGTTTCATTCTGGCAGGGGTCGGAATCACATTTATTGATGTCTCACAGCGTGGACCGGTGTAACCCGGAGCACAGCTACAAGTAAAAGAGCCCACTGTGTTCTTACATGAGCCACCGTGCTCACGTGGGTTTGTCCCTGATGTGCCGAAAAAGTTTCAGGCAAAATATGAAATGCATAAAACACTGTAATGTGTGTGTAGGGAAAGATGTATAGAAATACAGAGACATAAACACAGACAGACAAAAGTCCTGCAAACTGTCTCACCGATGACACACTCGTCGATATCCTCGACACACGTTCTGCCCTTGTATCCTGAGGGGCAGTTACAGTTGAACTTGCCATTGACGGGGTTCGTGTCACATTGAGCTCCCATCTTGCACGGGTTACTGGTGCAGACATCATCAATGTGACACAGCAAACCTTGAAAACAGAAAAAATCACTACTGTTACTACAACTGATCTGAGAGGGTTTTATAGTGTACTACTGTAGAGAACAATCAAATTATAATGAAAAACAATTAACAAACTGAATAAAACAATACAAATATAAATCTTAACAGATTTATGTGATTAATATTTCAAATTAGTATAAAATACTTCATAGAGACACATTATTTATTTGTAAAACTTTTAATTGTTGTGTATGTTGTGGGGATTTTGTTTAAGAGCCATATGTGCTCATGACTGAAGTGAGCAAGTGTCTTAAGAGTCATTTTTAGGTCATGTGGTTGTTTTTACTGACCAGTCTTGCCGGGAGGGCAGCTGCAAATGAAGGAAGCCACGCGGTCGATGCAAGTGGAGCCGGTGATACAGGGCGCATCTGCGCAGTCATCAATGTTTTCAGAGCAGTCAGGGCCGCTCCAGCCGTTCACACATACACAGTTGTAGCCATTGAGTGTGTTACTGCACGTGCCTCCGTTCTGACAGGCGTTGGGCTGCAGTCTGCATTCATCCACGTCATCGGTGCAAAACTGACCTGGAAATGAAAGGTTCGTGATTTAAGTAGGACATTTGAAGGAGGTTTGAAATGAGGTTTAACTGATTGAAATTTTTTTTTTTTTTACCAGTTTCAGTTTGTCAAATTTTGTTTTGAATCAGTGAATAATGGTTCCAAATTTTTTTGTTCATCAGTCAAATATATGAAGGAACAATCAAATATAAAAATACATTACAAATGATCGGTTCCAATTATTGGTTATTTCCACTAATGGAAAGGGAAAAGATGGAGCAAACACACATAAAAACACACAAACACACATAGTATATAAAGCTGTTTTCATACCAGTCCATTCAGGTGGGCACTGGCAGTTGTAAGTGTTCACTCCATCCATGCATGTGGCTCCATTCTGACAGCGGTGATTCAGACAATCATCAATGTTCACCTCACAGTTTGTTCCATTAAAACCTGATTGCAAGAAAAATGAAGCTTACTCTTATATTTGGTTCGAGTTATAGAAGCAAACATGGTAACACTTTAGATTAGGGAACAGTAACACTATTCAACATTAACTAGTTGAATATTGGCTGTTTATTAGTACTTATAAAGCACATATTAATGCCTTATTCTGACCATATTCTAAACCTCTTGATCATATCCAGTATCTAAATATAACTGCATTTATCTGATAAAAATACAGTAAAAACAGTCATTTGTGAAAGTCTGTGAATTTTAAAAAACTTGAATTTTCAGCAGCCATTACTCCAGTCTTCAGTGTTACTGTATTTTATTAAAGCAGGCCTAAGCGATGATGCACATTATGGTGAAATCACCACCACTTCTTATTATGCTAGCAGTAGCTATTAGTTGATTAATTGACTTGTTTTCAACTTAGTAATAACATAGTTGAGGTCTCAATAATTAGTTAGCATTCACACGTTGTCTAATTAAGTGTATCATAAAAAATTTACTGTTGTGCAGTTGAATGAATATGGCTGTGATTTGCAAAATATGCCTTAATTTCAGTTAAGCATGCAAAAATACAATTTTGATAATGAACACTTAAACGTATTGCATTAGCTGTCAAGAATTACTACTATGATTAACTTTATGTCATCAACATCATGATAAACATAATAATAAACAAGCGGATGAGTCGTCAGGACTGGATTGTGATATTGCAGTGTCAGGTAGAACATTTGTGATAAACTTGTCACAGAGGTAAGCAAGAGAAGTGAATCCTACAAAAGACTGGACAACACATTTGAACAAATTCACTCATCTGCCACATTCCTTCAGAAAAAGAAAAAAGAAATACAGTTGTGACTTATCCGAAAATTTTGTTGATGAATTGGGACAGTTTAAGGAATACATTAAGAATGTGTATGTTAAATCAGCAAGTGAGTGTTGTTTACTAATTCGTAAAGATGAACATTCAAACAAGTATTCCCAAATTGCCCTGCAGCCTTTTTTAACCCTACATGTAACAAATGCCTCTGAAGAATATTCTTTTCCAAAGCTGTCATTGGTAAAAACAGACTGTGATCAACACTGGCACAAGAAAAACTTAATCATCCGACACATGTCAAAGGTTAATTTTTATTAGTATGTGCTAGTCCACATTATCTCATTAACTTTTCAGCATCATACAAATGTTCAGTCACTAAAATTTTCGTATATTTTTATATGCAAGTTTAGATGCTTTGTTGCATTTATTTTTGTAAAATAAAAAGCTGATTCACTAAGATGAAGTGGATGTAGGCAGTAGGTCTAATGATACAGTCAGTATGTGTCAAATTCAGCCAAATTCGAATATGTGCCAGTTTGGTCTGTGCGTATTTGTGTAGTTCACGCAGTGAGATTTGCATATATTTGATATGACTTATAGGTTTGTATGTTATTATCAAAACAGATTTCTATTTCCTCTCCTAGGGAACTAACCAGGCAGGCAGTGGCATATGTAAGTTGTGTCTGTCATCTGCTGGCAGGTTCCACCATTGAGGCAGGGGGATGGAAAGCAGGGCACATAATTCATCTCGCAGCGCTGGCCTGTGAAACCCAGAGGACACACACATCTGGGGCTCCCAGGTACACAGTCCACACTCATAGTGCATTCTCCTCCATTCAGACAATATCCCACATAACACAGGTCCTTGTGCTGACAGTACTCACCTGAGAAACCAGGAGCACACCTGAAACACATAGAAACATGGTTAGATGGAGTTCTGGACAGGCCTACCAGACACAGTGTCTCGCACCTACAGTAAATCAGTGGTGGGGAATCAGTGATGATCTGGGGGTGCTTCAGCAAGGCTGGAATCGAGCACATTTGTCTTTGTGAAGTATGCATGAATCAAGCCATGTACAAGGTTGTCTGGGAAGAAAACTTGCTTCCTTCTGCTCTGACAATTTTCCCCCAACTTTGAGGGATTGTTTTTTCCAGCAGGACAATTCTCCATGCCACACAGCCAGGTCAAACAAGGTGTGGATGAAGACCAATCTCCAGATCTGAACCCCATTGAAAACCTCTGGAATGTGATCAAGAGGAAGATGGAGTGTCACAAGCCATCAAACAAAGCTGAGCTGCTTTAATTTTTTGTGCCAGGAGTGGCATACAAGGGGTTTTCGCACCACATAGTTCTGTGAACCAGACAGAACTAAGTTCATGGTGGTTCCTTGAGAACCAATTTCTCCCTTGGGCCATTTTGCTGGTTACATTCGCACCGGCAGCGTGAACACCGAAGTGGCTGACAGCGACGTCTTTATTCACATTAACGTCAACAACCGGTGAATGGAAGACACCGTGATCAGAGGAGCTATTTTTGTGTTGTGGGTTTCGTGATAACAGAGATGGAATGTAAAAGCACAATTTACGTGACTGAAAGAGCATGGAAATCTGACTAAATCTCCTGTGACAACTTGCAGTGTTACATATCATCGAGGCTGAGAAAAGAACACAACGCTGCAGACAGCAGGTAAACGCTGTATCGCTGTTTTCCATGTTCTTGAAGTAAATATGTTTACATGGCTTTTTAAAAATGCCGGGTAGCCGGTGTTTCGTATGTGTTTGGCCAATCAGCGTACACTTCAGGCCCAAAACTGACCCAATCGCATTGCGTTCGGGGGGGGGTCCCCGGTAAAGATTGCGTTCGGGGGGAGGTGGTAAATACACGTTTTTTTGGTGGCGATCCCCTGGTAAAATTCACATTTTAGGGGCTAAATATTACCTTATTGGGGTCGCTTCAACTCACGGACATGAAAAATTACCTGCAGCAACAGTGTTAAAGGGTCCACGGGTCCAATTCCACTGGAAAACCACAGACTTGGCAACACTGGTACACTTATGGCACTTTTCCACTGCATGGTACAGCACGGTACGGCTTGGTATGGTTCACTTTTGGGGGGTTTTCCACTGGGTACAGTACCTGGT
>NW_015505254.1:922558-931680 GCF_001515645.1 Sinocyclocheilus grahami | reverse complement strand
CGAAACTACTTTGTTTGGTCTTCCAAAAGACGAAACTACTTTGTTTGGTCTTCCAAAAGAGGACACGACTAGAAATCAGTGGTTAAGTTGTATTTACAACACTGTTCCAGAACCAACATTGCTGTTGGGTGATTTTAGGGGCTTTTGCACCGGAGGAACCTTTTCATAGTTCCTAGCAGCGCTTATATTATTACACTCACTGGTTGGCCATTAACTGCGAGCAGACAGAGTGTCATTCAATGCATTGGAGAAAACATAAATAAAGAAACGAAGTTGCTCGTCAGATTTCCCTAACAAGCAACCATATTTTTAAAAATAAACCCAAAAAACCGCAACCCGCGACCTGGGATTTTTTCATGCAACTTTACAAAAAAAGAAGCCCAAAGTCGCGTATAATGCGCGGACTTGGCAACTATGCTGGCAACCAACGTAAATAGGTGCATTACTGCCACCTTCTGCTCCGGAGTGTGGAAAAGAGTTTTATATTCTATTTATCAGTCCCGTCTCTCTAATAAAATCAAAGAAGACTTTACTATTTATTTCACTTGACCATTTTATTAAAACCTTTTCCTTACTTCTATAATTTTTCCCCTTTCTTGTTCGTATTTCCTACATTCAAGAAACAGGCCTACACAAGTTTTTGTTTCTTCAACATAACATTGTGTTCACATAATTCATTTGGATGTTTCCCTATTATTTTGAGTGTGCTATTTAAATTTGAATGGCCTAACATTATTCTGTTATAGATAACCCTACTCTGAAGGAGGAGCTAAATTAGTTCCCCCAAATGGAGTTCCTACAACTAAATATGTTCCTAGTTCCTGCGGTGTGAACATGCCAAAAAGCGGGAACCTCCGCCAATAGTTCTAGTTCCTCCGGTGCGAAAGCACCGTGCCAGTGATGTAATGGTGCTTTTCCACTGCGTGGTACGACTCGGCTCGGTACGGCTTAGTACGGCACGGCACGGCACGGTTCGGCTCGGCTCGGCACGGTTTGCATTTCCACTGCAGTTCAGTACCGCTTTAGAGTGGGCGTTCACTTGGAACCCCAACCGAAGTGGTACTAAAAAAAGTACCAGGTACCAGGTACTGTACCCAGTGGAAAACCCCCCAAAAGTGAACCGTACCGAGCCGTACCGTGTCGTACCATGCAGTGGAAAAGCACCACAAGTGAACTGTACAGTTACCAAAACGTAACATCTAAACTCTGCTGATCACAGATCTAGCTGCGTCACTGAACTGTGACACAAACACAAAAGAACCGCTAGATTTAAATCAGCACAGCCAGCGAAGGATCGAATGCAACTGTTTTGAACGAGCGCACCTTTTTTTAACAACCAAAAAGTTTTGTTGTCTGTTGCGGAAGAACAGACGTTCCTCTCGTTGATAGCAGAGGAGCAGATCCAGCGAGAGCTTAATAGGGCGACGCGGAATTAAAACATTTTTTTTAGGAGTCGTGGTAGTAGAGGTGGCGCAACTATAAGGACATGTGAATAATCCCGCCCACTCTAAAGCGGTACTGAACTGCAGTGGAAACGCAAACCGTGCCGGGCCTTACTGAGCCGAGTCGTACCACGCAGTGGAAAAGCGCCATTACATCACTGGCACGGTGCTTTCGCACCGGAGGAACTAGAACTATTGGCGGAGGTTCCCGCTTTTTGGCATGTTCACACCGCAGGAACTAGGAACATATTTAGTTGTAGGAACTCCATTTGGGGGAACTAATTTAGCTCCTCCTTCAGAGTAGGGTTATCTATAACAGAATAATGTTAGGCCATTCAAATTTAAATAGCACACTCAAAATAATAGGGAAACATCCAAATGAATTATGTGAACACAATGTTATGTTGAAGAAACAAAAACTTGTGTAGGCCTGTTTCTTGAATGTAGGAAATACGAACAAGAAAGGGGAAAAATTATAGAAGTAAGGAAAAGGTTTTAATAAAATGGTCAAGTGAAATAAATAGTAAAGTCTTCTTTGATTTTATTAGAGAGACGGGACTGATAAATAGAATATAAAACTCTTTTCCACACTCCGGAGCAGAAGGTGGCAGTAATGCACCTATTTACGTTGGTTGCCAGCATAGTTGCCAAGTCCGCGCATTATACGCGACTTTGGGCTTCTTTTTTTGTAAAGTTGCATGAAAAAATCCCAGGTCGCGGGTTGCGGTTTTTTGGGTTTATTTTAAAAAATATGGTTGCTTGTTAGGGAAATCTGACGAGCAACTTCGTTTCTTTATTTATGTTTTCTCCAATGCATTGAATGACACTCTGTCTGCTCGCAGTTAATGGCCAACCAGTGAGTGTAATAATATAAGCGCTGCTAGGAACTATGAAAAGGTTCCTCCGGTGCAAAAGCCCCTAAAATCACCCAACAGCAATGTTGGTTCTGGAACAGTGTTGTAAATACAACTTAACCACTGATTTCTAGTCGTGTCCTCTTTTGGAAGACCAAACAAAGTAGTTTCGTCTTTTGGAAGACCAAACAAAGTAGTTTCGCTTTCACAACGAAACCTTGAGTGAGCGGAGGCCTGCGGCTAGAGTGAGCAGCAGCCGGCGACCTAGAGTGAGCAGCGGCGGGTGGGCTTGCGGCAACCACATGTGACGACCCTGGGCTGGACTCCGCTTCGTCCACGGTGAAAGCCGATCCGGCGATCCACAGCGCGAAGTTGATGTATTCCCTCAGCGACCGGCACGGATCAGCTCAAGGCATGACGAAGCTTTCACAACGAAACACACAGCGCCTTCACGACATGGCGGCAGCAACAATACTACAGTGAAAATAAAAGTTACGCCTTCTTTCTTTGCGTGAACATTTGGGCGGCGTTATGCAAATCTTCCCACATAGTGACGTAGATATGTGGGGGCGTGTTAGAACGAGCCGTTTTAGGTAGGTGTGGTTGACTCTTAACTTTTATAAAGAATATCTCTTTGGATTTGAGACTTTAGTCTTTGCAACTTTACAGATCTTCTTTATGCACCAAGAGCTTGTAACACTCCAAAGAGAAAGGAAAAATTGAACTTGCATCATATGACCCCTTTAAATATAATATGATAAGTATAAAAATATTGGCTAACTTGTTTTCTTTGCATTATTTGAGGTCTGAAAACACTGCATTAGTGCCATTTTTCATTATTATTATTTTTAAAATTTTTAATTTTCTGCACATAAATGCTCTAAATGACAGTATGTTTATTTAGAAAATTGGGAGAAGTGTTGTCAGTAGTTTATAGAATAAAACAAAAATGAATCAAAAAGGTTTTTGTTTACAGAATGTGTGTGTACTGTGTATATTATGCATATTTAAATACACATACATGCATGTATATATTTTGAAAATATTTACATGCATTTACATGCATATATTTATATTCATATAATTTATATTATATATAAATATTATATAGCCTATATATTATATATAAATATATTTAATATATGTTAAACATAACAATAATGTTAATCATAAATATATCCATGTATGTGTGTGTATTTATACAGTACATCATGTCTAGAGCTTGTTTCTATAATGAAAGGATTCACCAACTCAACACTGAACACAGGAGATTTGAGCAGTGAGTGAAATCTGACTTAACTGTCCATATTGCGTTCATGAAATTGACAGATATGTATGATTAGCTACATTACTCAATGTTGCAAAAAACACATAAAGAGAAACCTTTGAGCAAATATGAAAAGCCCCACCCCACATGTTGACGGGATTTGTTAAATGTTTGTGATGGCAGAAAACAGCTAGGGGTGGTCTCAAACTGCATTTTTGAAATTGATTTAATACAAAGCAGTTTTAAGAAAAAATACAGCAATGGTGTTGTAGACTGATGAATTTGCACATGGCTTGTCTTTAAGCATATAAAACATAACAACAACAACAACAACAACAGATAACCATGTAAATAATGTTTTAAAAAAACTTGTTTTCAATACTTTTGTTTAATGTTTGTGCATGACTGTGAAAAGCCAGCCTGTGGTCCAGCAATGCACGCACAGAGACACACACTTCCGCATGAACATAGTTTTAATTTATTATTATTTAATTAATAGTTCTGTAAAATAATACATTTGTACAAACATTTTAATTAAATTTTGCTAAAGATTTGCTTTTGTTATACATTTATTAATGGCCAGTATGTATCATGTGGTTGTAATTTGCCTTTAAGTGTTATGGGTTTTTAAACATTATTTTCAAAAAACACATTCCCATTTATAAGAAATATTAAGTATTGTATGGTTAAAATTGCAAGAAGTCAGTCGAAGTATCAGTATGGTGCCGGGTTCCTGTCTTACCTGCAATAGCCTGTTCCATTGTGGAAAGTGACACAGGCAGCGTTGTTCACACAGGGCTTCACAGGGTCCACACACTGCAGAGCTGTGAAGAAACATGAACACATCAGATCAGGACTGGCTCAATTAAGATTACATCAAGTACTGTGCAAAGAACCAATAACAGCAAACTCAAAATTAATACTAGAAATGAACCAATATAGAAACACTTGGGCTAGACAATAGAGATTTTTTCATTACACAAAACACTTGATTTTGATGGTTAAATTAAATATTTTTTCATAATGACATTTACTGATTACTGTCTATACAGTATCTATGGTCATAACAGCAGTTACTTTTCAACTTGAATGACTCTCTTGTGCATGTCAATGCTACAGATTAGATATTACAAATTAGACATTTTGATGCATTTTGATCAAATATTTGTTGTTAGACATTAAATTTACGCAGGAAATTGTGTTGTTTTTAATAAAACTAGTTTGCTGTACTTTGGTATTATTAGATTAAATTGGAACCTGCTGCCTATCTGTATTTTATCAACAAGCAAACACCATATGCCAATGTTGTTACATTATATTGAACATTTATGAGCGTATATATCACAAAAATAGCATATATATATATAGATCTTTCCAGTAATAAATATAGCTACTGACGGCAAATGACTTTTTAAAAAATGTGTTCATGAAATATAAAGTACTTACCATATGATATTTTAAGGCAGCAAATAACTAGAAGGATGACTTTGCCCAAAGAGACACTGGGTAATTGGCCCATATTTTAAGTCTTAAAATGATCTTCTAGAGTCGAAAAACATATTATAATAGTGGTGTACAGCACATCTGAGTCCCCTGAAAAAAGCCCCTCCCACCAGCAGTCTTATGAAAATTTCTTTTGCATGATTTAAAAGTAGCCTAATGAATGTGGAGGATTATCAGTGCATTGGTGCATTTTATGTTATTATTAATTAACATATAATTAGCTATATAATGTTCGTAATGATTTTGATAACACTTTCAGTCAGATTGAAATCCCTGAAGGAATAGCCTTAATATTTAGTCCATGAAGGTGGAGGCAAAAGTGCTGCTGCTTCGGTTTGATTGTTATTTTAGCAATAGCAGGAGGATCCTTCAACAATAATAATACGCACACATCTGTATTAGGCCCCCGGTCTAAATATTTTATAACAGTAAGCTCAGTAAAATTAATAGGCTAACGGCCAGAACACGTCTTAGCATCTCTAATTGTAGGAAAGAAATTATACAAGCAAAATTCATGTCTTAGGAAATGAACAGTAAAAGAACTAGTTGAAAATCAGAGCCTACATTAATGGAATAACTACTTTATGGATACATGCTACATTTTGAGAAAAACAAACCAAAATTAACATAAATTTTGATGATTGACATTCTTTTTATCAACTGACTACCACAAATAAACAAGCAAAAATGTCAGCTTGTCGATGTTGCGAGCACGGCATTCTCAATACTCAGAAGAGCTAAACTGGATAGTCTTTCTTGTAACACTGTGCTCTGGAGAAATGTCAGTGGGAGCTTAACGTAAAGCACGAGTATAGCTCTCAGCCACTTTCTGATTTAAAAAGTAGCTCTGAAATGAAATAAGCTTGGATACCCCTGCTCTAATATAACTGGTTCTTCTTATGTGCAATTCAGCAAACCTCCCCTCTTTTACTGGCAAAACAAATTTGGTTTTTGCTTACTTCAGCTTTTTACTCAAGTCATGGGTTGTTTTGGTTATTTTTATATTCAGACAGATGTCTAGCTGTCTTGTCCATATACATTTGTTATTGCAACACACCAACTAAAGCTGCTACATTTTGTTCTCAAAAGCATATAAATGAAAGGAAAAGGAATGTTAGTAATGATGAATTTAAAATGATTAATTTCCTTCACATTACATAAAAAGAGCAGCCTGCTTTGGCAACAAAAAGTCACAGGCCAGTATACCATTGTACCACTGTAGCATTTCTGTAAGAAAGAATGACAGTTCCTTGTAGTGAGACATCTACCAGTCCAAAAGTTAAATGTCAGTGTGAACTGTAAAAACAGAAAGAAAAGCAAATACAAACGAGTTTGAATTATTATATTTATACTGTAGATTTGGTAAGCTGAACAAACCTTTTTTAGGCTCGTCCCATTGGTACATGGGTGTCTGGTTGGTTACTGTGGGTTTAATTCTTCAATGCATGTCAAATACAGATTAATGTAAACACTGAAAGAGAAAACTGTTGGAACCCAGGTCATATATATCATATCTGCAACCGTGCAAGAGGCAGGACCACAGATACAAATATGTAGTTCTAGACTGCACCGGACTGCATCTGACCCAAATCTATGCATCTTGAACGAAGTGGCAGGGCAACACTCTCCCCCGACACTAGATTCAATTATCTGGTCTGGATTGAGTAACTAGACAAATCTCCTCGCTGTAGAGCAAGTGCTATTTGTGGGCAACTTTTGCACCAAGAAAACAATTGAACAGCAGGAATTAAACCACTAATTCTGTAGTTTCTATTAAATTGTAGATTCTAAAATACTGTTATATGACAATATAATATTTACTACTCAATGCCTACATAGAGAGTAAAATCATATTTTTTGCTGATTGCAACAAATCATCAAATGAGAAGAAAATTGAAAGTTAACATAATTGAAACATAAAACTCTAAACCAGCGCTGTCCATTCCTGCTCCTAGTGGGCAACCACCCTGCAGAGTTTAGCTTCAATCCACTTGATACTTGAACCAGCTAAGTCTTCAGGATTCCTAGAAACTGCCAGGCAACTGTGTTGGGGAAGGTTGGAGCTAACTCTGCAGGACATTGGCCCTCCCGGAGCAGGACTGAACACTGCCCTAAACAGAATATACTGTACTTTATTCACAAAATTAAACTTAAATTGTACTTTCATGCTTCACAATATATGTAGTTATCATGCATTTTAAGAACAAGACTTGATCTCACCTTTTCTTCATTATTGGGCGGGTCGAGTGCAAGTGGGTCTTCTGTAGGACAGTAATGGGAGTTACCAGATCAGTGGGCGAGGCCATAACGGAAGGGTGTTTTCGACCACGTTACTTACCTTACAGCGACTATTGCATTTAGGGGTGGGGCCAGTTAAAGGTCATCATTTTATGCCATGATTTAGAAACACCTACAAATTTAGAAACGCCTCAAATGGGGGCTCTGTGTTGTGGGAAAGGTGTCCCCAGCTCAGCAGATGCCACTGTCACGTGTTTGCATTTCCCGGGAAAACACTTCCAAATTTGTGATTTGTTTAAAGGTGCAGAATGTAATTTTTTTGACTGTACTAAAGTATAAAAATACCATAACATGTTTGCAGGAATTTAGGAAATATGCTGAGTTCACATAATCTCTTAAAAACAATGCTACAGACAGTTATTCCACTTTGAAATGTGCATTCTGTGTCTGAATGTCTGTTTTTGCTTTGGTCTGTGTGATTCTGGTCACTGCCAATTAACACAATGAAATTTCAACACCCCAAGTTGCCATTCGCGAAAAAAAACATTGTATTGCAGCCATGGAGATTACAGATTCAACCTGACCTAGGGCTGGACAATAATTCAATATCAATATGTATCGCGATATAATTCTTTTCAATAACAGTGATATGATTTTAAAACACATTTCCGATATTTCGATATAAGTTACCAGTGTTTCCCATACATTGATTTATTTGTGGCGTTTGACTTCGTTGAATAAACATGTTTCAAATCATGTAATACGGCGCGGGTGTTTTATATGAATGTATCTCTGAAGGGAACCGACTGTCTTCAGAAAAGTTACATGACATTTTCATTTGATCTGATAAAGGAGCGTTCATGAGCGGAGCTGCTTTGATTACAGCCGTTACCGGAGAAACCGCAAGTTCTACCGCTCTCACAGCGCCTCCTGCTGGCAGACAAGCAGTTTTTCCATTTTCAATAAGCCCGTCTCCAGTAACATGTTTTTGTTGTTGCTCTTTTTTTCTGCAGCAACTCGGAGCACTTTTCATTTTGTTTATCCTGGCTGAAGCACATTTGTTTCAATCTATAACAATAATCAGCCACCCTACATTACAGTCAAAGGTTTTTGAACAGTAAGATTTTTTATTTTTTATTTTTTTTAAGAGTTCTCTTCTGCTCACCAAGTCTGTATTTATTTGATCCAAAGTACAGCAAAAACAGTACAATTTAGAAATATTTTCTATTTGAATATATTTTAAAATGTAATTTATTCCTGTGATCAAAGCTGTATTTTCAGCATCATTACTCCAGTCTTCAGTGTCACATGATCTTCAGAAATCATTCTAATATGCTGATTTGCAGATTATCAATATACAGTTGAGTGTTTTTTTCTTCAGGATTCTTTGATGAACAGAAAGATCCAAAGATCAGCATTTATATGAAATAAAAAGCTTTTGTAACATTATACACTATACCATTCAAAAGCTTGGAGTCAGTATGATTTCTTTCTTTCTTTTTTTTTGGAAAGAAATTATAGAAATTAATACTTTTATTTAGCAAGGATGCTTTAAATTGATCAAAAGTGATGATAAAGACATTTATAATGTTACAAAAGATTTCTATTTCAGAGAAATGCTGTTCTTCTGAACTTTCTATCCATCAAAGAAACCTGAAAAAATTATACTCGGCTGTTTTCAACATAATAATAAATGATTTTTGAGCAGCGAATCAGAATATTAGAATGATTTCTGAAGGATCATGCGACTGGAGTAATGATGCTAAAAATATAGCTTTGAAATCACAGGAATAAATTGCATTTTAAAATATTTCCAAA
>NW_015505254.1:912568-921144 GCF_001515645.1 Sinocyclocheilus grahami | reverse complement strand
GTCACGACGAGGCGTTCCCCATAGCGACCCCTAGAGGACGCAGTGTCTCGTTCCCTACTCAGGGAACCATGGTTACATAAGTAACCTGAGACGATTTCTTTCTTTCTTTTTTTTTTGGAAAGAAATATAGAAATTCCATTGGAATGGAACTAATGATTTCTGAAGGATCATGCAACTGGAGTAATGATGCTAAAAATATAGCTTTGAAATCACAGGAATAAATTGCATTTTAAAATATTTCCAAATAGAAAAGAGTTAATTTAAATAGTAAAATTATTTCAAAATGTTACTGTTTTTGCTGTATTTTGGATCAAATAAACGCAGGCTTGGTGAGCAGAAGAGACTTCTTTAAAAACAATAAAAAACTTTTGACTGGTATGTTAGAAGATATTAATAATTAATAAGGTGAGTCTTAGATGTTTATTTGACAGTGATTTCACATTTCTTGTTTGTATGAAGGCTAAATACAAATAAAAGGTGAACATTAATTTATTTGTGCTGGGGGTTTTTTCTAAAGTATTATATGGTTTTATATGAGGTGTCATAGACTTGGCAAATACATTTTTCATAAGTTTGTATACACAGACATCTGTTGTGGGCGTTTTTGGCAGTTTTTACAAGGCTTTTTAAAATAGTGTTCATATCGATATCGGAATTATATCGTATCGACCGAAATTAAGAAATATATCGTGATATAAATTTTGGCCATATCGTCCAGCCCTAACCTGACCTATAAAGAGCCTCGGCATACAACTAAAAAGTTCTATGCATCTTGAGTAAAACAGCTCCATATTCAACGGAGCATATACAAAACACTTGAACCGGAAGCAACGTGACCTGTTTTACAGAATAGGGAAGTCTGTTGCACATAACCCCCATTGCGCTCTTTCTTGTTGCAAGAAAGAAAGAAAGAAACTCACCAGTGACTGACATCTGGCCTGTGTCCCAAGCGGTGCTGTGACGCTTTCGAAGAAAGAGAACATACTGTAGCCATGTTGAAGAATTGTTCCAAACCAAATTTTTCTAAAGTTTGTTTCGAATGACCCCTACTTTTGAGCCATGCATTCTTCTATCCTCCAAAACTGCTGAAGGGATGATCACTTCTGAATGAAATGCAACCATCTCGAACGAAGAACCAATGCCAATTACTTCAATTAAAAAAATTTATTGTTTTGAATGCTAAAATATGATCTCAAAACTGCATGTCTGCTCCAATACAGCTTGTTGCATTTTTCAATTATACAAAAAAAACTATACTTTTTTTGAATCCTCTTCAGACCATGCAGACAAAAAGTTATGGAAATCAAGTTAATTTGTCAAACCCTTCTATAAAGGCTATAAATTATACTATATGGCCTTTTATGCCTTTATGTTTGGTTGTTGGAGGTGCAGTTGCACTATATGTTGGTGCGTCAACCGTGAGGCTATCCGCACTGACTTGCTTATAATTTCTGAACAGTTTGGCCAAAAATCCCAAGACTAGTCTCTTTAGATTTGGTGCAACACCAAGTTGAACCATACCCAATTTACCCATGTCGGCCATTTTGGGCATTGGCCATTTTATATTTTGA
Source organism: Sinocyclocheilus grahami (assembly GCF_001515645.1). Taxonomy (NCBI): domain Eukaryota; kingdom Metazoa; phylum Chordata; class Actinopteri; order Cypriniformes; family Cyprinidae; genus Sinocyclocheilus; species Sinocyclocheilus grahami. Next base: position 919,573 of record NW_015505254.1, on the reverse strand, counting down.
CGTAAATTGCAATATTTTACAAATGCATTGGCGTATCTACAAAACTCGGCATGTGTCTGCTGCACCGTGCCCTGAAGGTACTCAAAAAGTTTCTTATGGCCAAAAAATTATAATGAAATAAAAAAAGCTAATATCTTTTGGTTTGTTATGCCTGTTGTCATGAAAGTCATCTTGATAGATTCCTTTGGTCACGCCAAGAACACTGATACCAATTATGCCATAATTGGCCGAACTTTATGTCCACCATTTTGATTTCCTTTGAAAATCTTCTTTTTCAAACTCCTTGACTGTTGGTCCAATTTTCATTAAATTCAAATCAGGTCATCTTCAGACCATGCTGACAAAAAGTTATAGATTTCATGTCCATTCGACAAATTGGTTCTCATTTACTGCATCAACGACTTTGATGGCATGATGTCAAACTGCATCTGAGGCTATATCTCTGGCAAAGCTTTGACATATTGACACAAAAACTTCGGGTGTGCCACCACACCACATCAATTTGATAACTGTGCCACCTATTGGTCAAAAGTGACAAACCATTAAATCATATTACTTGTGATTGTGTTTATGACTTTTTAGCCATTTTGATTAAAATCATCTTTATGTCTTTAATTACTAATTTTTGCAGTTGATCTGTTGCTCACTGCCTTGCTTGCTCACCATTTTGCCTCTGTAGTGCTTGGTCCCTTAATTGCTAGTTGCAACTATATTTATTATTATTATTATTGTTTTGTATATCAGTGACTCCACTGCTATGAATCACCATTGAGCAGTTCATCACTCATCAGACGTGGTGGAAATCAATGTGAGAACCAATAATATGGAGAGTAATATCGATTTTGTTTTCCAAAGTAAAGACAAAGTTGGAACAACCGTTTAAGTAAATAGAACCACCAATAAAAGCAAGGTTTCCATGTTTTCACACATCCTTTTATGGCTTATGTATTTTATTCAGTAAACTCCAGAACATAGAAATCATTACACCTACAAAAAAAAAAATGTATCCCTCCACTTTTGGAAAGAAATATGTGCTTTTCAAACTTATACCTTAATGTGCCATTCCCCTCCCCATTTCACATTTTTCCCCACACCATTAAAACTACTATGTAAGTTACTGTGCTGTTCCCTCCATTTCAGTATCTTTCTGGAAATGTTGGTGAAGCAGTGGAGTGCAGAAGCATTACCTTTACACAAACACTGTGATAACTGCAAATATGAAACTGCAAATCTTCAAATATTAAAGATTAAAAGTTAGAAACACATGGTAATGCATATAAACTATGCTCACTTAGATTATTTTAAAGACTAATTATTGGAATTTGTCTACAATTTAATTTGGATTGTCTGTGTGTGTTACACACTTACACACTTTTAGTACACAAATAATTTAAAAGTACATTTCTGGGACAAGTGAGAATTCAAATGTAGACTTTTTTTTTGCATACTAAATACTAAAAGTCAAACAAATGAGTCACGGTGGTCCCACACACACAAATGCATGAATTATTATTGAGACCAGTCTGCTTCCATATCTTGCACCTGATTACAGTGTGTGTGAGTGCGTGTCTAAGTACCTGCCATACAGAAGCAAGTGTAATCTCCTATATGGTCCAAGCAGGTGGCGTGATTTTTGCAGGGGTTGGAGCCACATTTGTTAATGTTCCACTCACAGCGTGGACCAGTGTAAACCGGAGCACAGTTACAGGTGAATGAGCCCTCTGTGTTCTTACAAGAGCCACCGTGCTCACACGGGTTTGGCCTTGGGGTGTCAAAAAAAGAGGGTTAGAAAGTTTCAGGCAAGATATGAAATGCATAAAACACTGTAATGTGTGTGCAGGGAAAGATTAATATAAATACAGAGACACACTGAGAAACACAGACAGACAAAAGTCCTGCAAACTGTCTCACTGATGACACACTCGTCGGCACACGTGCTGCCCTTGTATCCTGAGGGGCAGTTACAGTTGAACTTGCCATTGACGGGGTTCGTGTCACATTGAGCTCCCATCTTGCACAGGTTATTGGTGCAGGCATCATCATTGTGACACAGCAAACCTTGAACACAAAAACAATCACTACTGATATTACAACTGACCTGTCTACTTTGGACAACAATCAAATCATAATAAAAATGCATTATTTTAGAGATGCATCATTTCACTGTAAAAACTTGTTGTGTACGTTGTTGAGATTTGGTGTAAGAGTCATTTGTGCTCATGACTGAAGTGATCAAGTGTCTTAAGAGTCATTTTTAGGTCATGTGGTTGTTTTTACTGACCAGTCTTGCTGGGAGGGCAGCTGCAAACGAAGGAAGCCACGCGGTCGATGCAAGTGGAGCCGGTGATACAGGGCGCATCTGCGCAGTCATCAATGTTTTCAGAGCAGTCAGGGCCGCTCCAGCTGTTCACACATACACAATTGTAGCCATTGTGTATGGAATGCCAAGCAGGTCACAATTCGCCATTAACCAGACGCCTGGTGTACTACAAAACAGCGTATTTTACGGCGTTTTTTCGTCTAAAACGCTGTAAAATACTGCGTTTTCTACACACCAGGCGTCTGGTTAATGGCGAATTGTGACCCGTTTGGCGTTCCATAGTTGCGCGTGTTACTGCACGTGCCTCCGTTCTGACAGGTGTTGGGCTGCAGTCTGCTGCATTCATCCACGTCATCGGTGCAAAACTGTCCTGGAAAAGAAAGCTTCACAATTTAAGTAGAACATATTGAAGGATGTTTAAAAAGAGGTTTCCACTAGCATAGAGAAGCCTGAATCATTTTAGGGAATTGTTCAAACTGGTTTAAAAACAATTCACCAATTTCAGCTTGTGTCAAATTTTGCTTTGAATCAGTGAATAATTGTTTGAATCAAAAAAGAAAAGAAGAGAATTGGTTCCAAAATTATTTGTTCATGAATCTGCTTGACTGCATGATTTAAGAGAAAAATCGAATTTCCTGAATATTCTGTCATAGTTTTAAGTCATGCGAATATTTTAAACAGTAATTCAAGATATTATTTTTATATTGTTAAAATATAAAAATGAAAGAATTCAGTCAAATGTTTTACTATTACAATAATAGTACTGTAGTATTATAATTTATTATTATTAATAATAATAATAATAATTAAATTTTTCAAATAATATTAAAACTTAGTTTTTTGCTTTTAAACGTTAAACCATAGAGCTTTTATTTTTATTATTTGATTTGTTTTTTAATTATTAAAATGATTGGTTTGTCAATCAATGTCTGTGAGGGATTTCCATTAATGGAAAGTGAAAAGATGGAGCAAACACACATAAAAACACACACACACACACATAGTATATAAAGCTGTTTTCATACCAGTCCATTCAGGTGGGCACTGGCAGTTGTAAGTGTTCACTCCATCCATGCAAGTGGCTCCATTCTGACAGCGGTGATTCGGACAATCATCAATGTTCACCTCACAGTTTGTTCCATTAAAACCTGATTACAGGAAAAATAAAGCTTTTTATCATGCAGCGCTATGGGTTTCCATAATTGTTTCTGTCCAAGCATTCCTGTTTATCACTGTGAAGCTGCTCTTAGACAATTTGTATTGTACATAATGTATTAAATAAAGGTGACTTGACTTGAATTTTATTTAACATCCTGTTTGAAATCGGAAATAAAAACCACATGGTATAAAAAACAAGCAGACAAGTCATCGGAACTGGATTGTAATGTTAGACAGACATAAATTTATAGTCAATGTTTTTAATAGCATCACTGATCAAATTTGTCGCAAAGGTAAGCAAGAAATATGAATCCTACAAAAGACTAGATAAAAGACTGGATGCTGTTTTTCTTCATTATTCCTATGGCCTGTATTGCCTTTGTATTCTTTACTGAGTTTTTGTTTTGTTTTTGAGTTTTGCTTTTTGCTTTAGTTGTTAGCCCATTGGTTTTGTGAATATTGGAGTGTTTATTTGATTGTTTTGTTTTCCTTTTGGGTAATTTGTGAACAAGTCGTTGATGCAATGTTCTATCAGTAATTTACGGGGGTGGTTAGTTAAAGGGTTAGTTCACCCCAAAATTAAAATTCTGTCATTAATTACTCACCCTCATGTCATTCCAAACCCGTAAGACCTTCGTTCATCTTCGGAACACAAATTAAGATATTTTTGATGAAATGTGAGAGCTCTCAGACCCTGCATAGACAGCAACGCAACTGTAATGTTCCCAGGTCCAGAAACGTAGTAAGGACATCGGTAAAACAGTCCATGTAACATCAGTGACTCAACTTCAGTTTTGCGAAGCTATGAGAATACTTTTTGAGTGCAAAGAAAACAAAAATAACAATTTATTTAACAATTGTTCTCCCCCGAGTTACGTCTTCTGCCATTTTGGAGAGTACCCAAGAGTGTAATCTGTAATACTTCTTTTTTTCACATACTCTTTTTTCCCCTACTGTATAGTAGGGAAGTATGCAATATCGGATTCAGCCTGTTTTCTTCTTCTTCCTCGATTTTAAAGGGCTCCTATTATGCCCCTTTTTTACAAGATGTAATATTGGTCTTGGGTGTCCCCAGAATGTGTCTGTGAAGTTTCAGCTCAAAATACCCCACAGATCATTTATTATAACATCTGGAAAAAACATCTGTCATTTTTGAGGCGTTTAAAAAAAAAATAGTGTGTATCATTTTAAATGCAAAAGAGCTGCATATTCCCGCCCCGTCTTGAGAAGAGGGTGTAGTTTATACATCTCTGCTTTGCATACCTAAACAGTCGGTAGAAGCAACATGACTGAGAGTGAGAGAACCAGTGTTCAGCCGTACATATGGGAAGCCAAACAAACCAAAAGTGGGACGAAACAGCGCAATGTTACAGAGCTCACGCCGCGCTGACCTGTCTCAATGGACCGAGCCACCGACTCAACAGTACAGGGAGAACGACAGGGAGGACGACCGACTCGACAGCGCAGGGAGGACATGTTTGTACGTGTTACATCCAAACACAGAACACCGGGATTGCTTACGAGACATGGTTGACGTTACAGCTGCTCGAGCGCGGAGAAAATAGACGACATCGTACAACCAAACACAGCTCACTGAGGGTGGAAACTATGGCAATGCAGCACTGTGAGTCAGCAGACGTGGGCGGGGCCTAAACAATGTGATGTCACATTGCTTGGGGAATCAAAAAGGCATGTCTACTGAGACTGATTTGGTTTAATGGGGATTATAAATAAACAGTGGGTGGATTTTTTTGTCATTTTAGGGTGGTTGTGTTCACACATTGCCAACACACATTTATGTTCAAACACTATGTAAAAGTGGATTTTGCATAATAGGTGCCTTTTAACTGTAGTTGGTATCCAATGTATTAGGTGCATTACTGCCACCTTATGCTCTGAAGTGTGGAACAGTTTTAATTCTACCCATCAGTCCTGTGTCCCTAATAAATTCAAAGAAAACTCTACAATGCATCTCGCTTGACAAGTTTTCTATTCTTTCTGATTTTCTCCATCAAATTTTTCCTTATTTGTTTGCACATAGTACATTCAGTAACTGCATGTGATATAGTCTTCTCAGTCTCCTTTTGAGTGAACCTACCAAAGAGAACCATCATTATTTTAACAAATGGAAACATTTATCATGTCAAATTTTAGAAAGGCACATGACCTCCAAATATTTGCAAAGGTTTTAATCTTACTTGTGAGTTTGCTCAGTGAGTGGGAACTTTAAACGATGGAATTATGATAGGTCTGTCGTTTTATCATGTCTATCTTGCACAATCTAAACCTTTGCTAAAAGGCCTGACTCATCTGCTTTCCTGGCAATATCTGTTTTAAAAATCACAAGAGGGGGAGATGGGCACATCAACACTACTCACAATCTTTAAAAATATTGATATTAAAATTATATTACTTATACAAAACATGGGGTTCTGCATCCCTTTTAGAAGTTTTCAGTACTTTTGTTTAATGTTTGTGCATGACTGTGAAAAACTGCTTTCCTGGCAATATCTGGTTTGAAAATCAGCAGATCGCAACTTTTGGTTGCAAATTAAAAACGAGGTAGTGATGGGCACATCAAAGCTGCGGTATTGATATATTAATACTCATAAGCATTAAAAATAATGATATTATAATTACATTAATAAAAACGTGGGGTTCTGCATCACTTTCAGAAGTTTTCGGTACATTTGTTTAATGTTTGTGCATGACTGTGAAAACTGAGCATGTAGCCATGCACGCACGCACACACACACACACACTTCCACATTAAACTGATTTTAAATACTTGGCTGACTTTTGTGGAGGTAATGGAGCTTACCATATGATATTTTAAAGCAGCAAATAACGAGAAGGATGGCTTTGCTAGAAGAGACAATGGATAAGTGGCCCATAATTTGAGTTAAATCCAGTCACCAGGTTGTGCTCGCCAGCGTAATGAATCTTAAAATGACCTCCATAGAGAACCTGTCTTTTAAAATGTCTCGTTTGGCCACATAAATCTGTGTAGTGTCTTGTTTTTAAATATGTAAAACTTAAAAAAGTACCTAGTACTTAAAGTGTGTGGGAGGACGTAGATCATAATGACAACAAATCTGTCTGTGATTCATATCAAGAGTTCTAATGAACAGGGTCGGGGTGTAGAACAAAACTTGCTCTCATCTGAAAAGAAGACTTTGGACCACTGGGCAACAGTTCAGTTCTTCTTCTCCTTAGCCCAGGTATATGGGGTAGAATTGTTGCTTTATTCCAAATAAATAGATTATGATCCACAAATAATGGAAAAGAGATTAACAAAAATTGAACATATTGACGAATAAATAGAATGAGATCCACAAGTAAATCTTAGTGTTTCACAAACATGAAATAAATTCACAAATAAATAAAATGCAATTTGCAAATAAAAAACATATTCACAAATATCTTTTTAAGTCACAAACACCACTTTGCCTGGCATTCATTTGTGAATCACTGGCTCTGCATTTGTGGATTTTGAAACATTTCTAGCGTCGAGACACACACCAATC
>NW_015505254.1:860755-912339 GCF_001515645.1 Sinocyclocheilus grahami | reverse complement strand
CCAATCCACAAATACGTGGACTCCACCCACCATCTACTCAAGCCAATCAGATAACAGCCACTCTTCGCTGACCAATCGTAGCACGTTCTCGCTATAGCCAATCACGATTTGCTTCACAATAAGGGCGGGACAGATTCATTTTGCACCCCTGTAAGGAACTGCATTCTATGGACACTTCGTTCAAATTGAGCTTAAGCGCTGTTTGTAATGGTTAAAATGGTTGTGGTTAAAAAAATACTCACACACTTAAATGGAACAAATGTAATGCTTTTCACGGCAAGCCAGTCTGCCAGGAAATGCACCCCCTCATATCTCCCGCTAGGAAAGCGTCACATCCATGAATCATACCCCACTTAATCACATTAGTATTATTACTAAACTATAACTATATATATAGGAAAGTGTCACATCCATGAAACTTCGTCAGGGTAGCGCCATCTTTAAGTTTTTGACAGGAATGAAGACAAGGCTGTGAGGGATAGATGTAGAGTGCGTTCAATGGATTGTACTGTTGTTGAATATACTAACAGCTCAGCAGCTGAACTTAAGCTGACAAAATTTATTTCCTAAACAAAACAAAAAAAAAACTTTCATTGGACAAAAACTCCATAAAAAAGTTTTGAAAGTTAAAATTGTGATAAAATTTTACGTTATACGGTATTGTTAAAAACATCTGTCACTCAGCCTAATTTTAATCAGCGTTAAAACCAATACTGTAGTTCACAAAACAGATACCAGTGAGGATCAGGTTAGGGACTCGACAGCCTGTTAGGAGGGAAATTGCCGGATCCAACAGTCTTTAAGAACAAGCTGTAGCTTTAAAACACAACAATGTGAAAGTCCGTCTGCTTTTCACCTGTAACTTTCTCAAAAGCCCCTCTTCACTCCGCACATCCCACACCTCACAGCCACCAGAAGCGTATGTATACAATCAGCATGATGATGAAGACTCCACCCGCAGCTAGCTTAGCGTACGTGGAGCGAGTGTTCAGGTACTTGGCGTCACTTCTGTATTTCTTGGACAGGCTGGACAAGTTGCTGGCCTTCGAGTCTAATGCTGAGGAAAAAGCATGAAGAAATGAAGAGAAGAAAGCTGAAATTTTGCAGGTTTAGCTCAGGGATCATTTTCAGGCAAAGGACTCTTTAATGGCTAGAGAGACAAGGACCTGCTGTTATATGCACTACAGTTAAAAATATTTAGGGTTGGTATGATTTTTTCAATGCTTTTGAAAGAAGTCTCTTACACTCACCAAGGCTACATTTATTGGATCAGAAATATAGGGAAAACAGTAATATTGTGAAATGTTATCACAATTTAAAATAACTGTTTTCTATTTTTATATATTATTTTTTATTTTTAAATAATATTTTTTAAATGTAATCTATTCCTGTAATGGCAAAGATGAATTTTTAGCAGTCAAGACTAGTCTTTAATGTCCCATGATCCTTCAGAAATCATGCCTTTAGAAATGTAATATGATGAAAACAGTTGTTTTGTTTATTTAATGAGCCCTTGCTGAATTTTTTTTTAAAATGTATTAAATAAAAAAATCCACAGAACGGTAATGTACAAAAATTGGATTTTCACTTGATTTTAGCACCATACTCATACATTTACATTCTTTGGTAATCTAAAATTTTGTTGATGTTTGTCATTAAAGCCATATTATTGTTTTACAGAGTCATATACTTGCTGTAACACCCCTCTGGACTGTTTGTTGTGGTTTCTTCCCCTTTTGTTGGTTTAGCCCGTTCAATCATTAGTTAATTATCCTCAGTGTGCTCACCTGTCTGCCCCTCGTTATCTGCCCTATAAGTTCCTGTCTCGTGTATTCTAGTATTGTCGGTTATTGTGAATGTTACCCCGAGTGTGTGTCTGTGTCTCATCTACCTTGTTGTCTCTACATTAAATATCCTTATTTGAATCCTTGTCGTCCTCGTCATCCTGCCTGCCTCCACACACCGTGACCCTTGCATTTTAATTTACACTTTTAAAATAAGGAAGGACAGTAAAACATTCAGCTGAACTTTAGCTTCTTAACTTAACATGTAACTTTGATTAAATATTGAATTTTAAATGCCTCTAAAATAGATGTAACAAATGTTAAAAAGAAAAAAGAAATAGTTCACGAGAAGTATTTACCAGATAAGGCCTCCCCTCTTTGCAGAACTTCTTCTATGTTGGCCACCATGATTCTCTGTACATCTTGTAGCTCTGTGTTGACGTTGCTCATGTTCCTGCGTGCTCTGCTGTCGATGTATGACTTTTTGGTCTTCTGAATATATGTATCTTTGGACAGGTAATAAAACAGAATTACAAGCTTGTCTCTTGATGGGGAGTAAATGAAACTCTGGTTATTGAGAGAGTGAGGGCTCTTACCAAACTCTATAAAGGAGTAGGGCCTGGAGACCGTGGGCACCTTCTTGCCATGTTGTTCATGAAACTCTGCCTGCAGATCTTCGAGATAAGCAAAGGCTAGCTTTTTAGGAAACCCGGCCTCACAGAGCACCAGATAGCAAACGCCTTTCTCTATGACGTAGCTTTGAAAAGAGGTGAGAAGAAATCTTTTATTAGCCATGCGTTTCATCGTTCACATATCTGTGTGTGTAAAACTAGAACTAAAACGTACTGTGACCTTGAAATCAATTAACTCACCTTCTTATGATCAATTATTTTATGATTTTAGCTGTAGTGTACAGTAAACTTACTGAAAGGCCATTGATCCAGCCTCTAAGGTGCATCGGTTTGGACTCTGTTCATTTAATTTGCGGAAGAGCTGTTTGGCTTGGCTCTGATATTGCTGGAGATCTCGACCCATCTGAGAACAAAAGTGCAAATTTATTAGCCTAGATAAAAACACAGTCACTCTTACTCTGATACATTTGACTCAGTCCTCTTCAGAGGGATTTTACAAAGCTAAAAGTGAACAAACCTTTTCACTTCCCTTCATGGCAGCATGAAAGGAGGAAACGTAGACATGTTAGACCTAAATCAAGTGACTGTTGTAAAGGTAATAAAACTGGGCACCTATTAGTCACATTAACACTATTCGGAGTAACTCTAGGGAAGCTTTTTCCTTTACTTCTTTCAAATCTACCAAAGCCCAAAACTTTGTCTTGGTCCTCTAAACATCAACAACAAAGTTTTAGCATTGAAAAAAAATTTTTAATGTAGGAAATAGTTATCAAGATGTTTTGCATCAGTTCAGCTGCAAGAGGAGTTACAGTTCAGTCAAAATACTGTGTGAAAAGCGAAGAGGAAATCACATACTCATTCTTTATGGAAAATATGGAAGAAATATATCATCTTAACTGTACAATATTTCAAAAAGGCACACTTAACATGTCTCTTCCTCACACAGAGTTATCATAGGAGTATAGCCTATATGGAATATACCATAAGAATCATTTGGTGCCTTTTTGGAGCTTGACAGCCCATGATCACTGTATGCTTTCAATGTACAGAAAAAAATGGAGTATGTTATTTACAAAAATATTTACAACACTCCTTTTGTGTTACACAGAAGAGTCATCATACAACACAAAGGTGAATTTACGACAACCTTTTTGAGTGAACTATTCCTTTGAATGCAGCTATTTTTATTTTTTAAATGTTATATTTATTTAAAATTTGATATTTATTCATCTATATTTATTGCATCAGGTTATTGAATATACTCCGATAAAACACGGATATTTTTGGGGGTAATGTCTCTGACACCATTAATTTAGGGTTCAACCTCAAATGCCAAATTTATTCAAATTAGGTCAGAATATAAGTGGAAACTACAGAAAAATATTTACATTTATTCATTTAGCAGACGCTTTTATCCAAAGCGACTTACAAATGATGATTTTTCATTAGAGTTCACGGAGTTGAAAGATAATGATTGAATAACTCAACAAGTGGCATTAAAGTTCAGACATTTTAACAGAGAAGTTCACATGATATTAAAAATAATTTAAACAATTCTAATATTTTTAAAATGATGTTACTGATTTGTTTGTGTTTTTAACCTGTTTATAATTTTTTTTTTATTATTATATTTAGTATGGTGGGAAGACAAATGGTGTGAGTTCAAATCATGACAGAAGAGGGCGCTGTAATTGATCAAAATTATGCGAATCCATCTAATGAAGCCTCTCTCTGTATGAGCAATTACATCGTTCACACCGAAAATAAACGATATGGAGAGAAATATAATAGCTCAATATTTACTACGCTGTTAGATTCCAAATAAAGCATTTCAAATGAATGTAAATACTCCAACAGACGTCTAATTACTGCAATTTGAGCTAATAAAGGCCAGATTAAAGCAGTTTTTGCTGTTATGGATTACAAATCAAGATAACTAGACACTTTTAGAAGTAAACGTAATGTTTTCAAGATATTGCTCTTTGATTTCTTACATTTACAGTATGCATAGGCCTGAATAAATGATAAAACATACAGATATCACTGAGCTCTTACCTGCTCGTCCTCCTGCATTGAAGCCGCCAGCGGCAGTCCGTCCGCCAGCCGCGCGATCATTGTCAGCAGCACCATTTCGCTGTAATGTAAAATTTACCCACAGCAGGTGTATATGAAGCTGTTAACAGCTGTAAAATGTCTGTGTCTGGATTACAGCTTCACAACACTCCTCCGTACGCTGAGCTGGCCGGAAATACGCGCGGCGTCACTGTATTATTGTCCCGCAGGGTTTTACTTTTCTAAACCACTATCATTGGTTCCGCATGTGAATGGGGATTAGATATACTGACTTTAAAGGACAGAAATTAATGTTAATTATTTAGTTTTGAGTCATTTATCCGATATTTTAGCAGGGACAGTTGTTTTTACCAGTTTTTAACGTCCTATCTAACAAGAGTAGACGCATACCTTGTTGTCAGTTAACCCATCTGTCCACAATGGAATATTTATTTATACAAGTTACATAAATATATTTACATACGTTTCTGGACATAAAATAGCTCAAATAAAAGTAATGAAAAGTGATATCTGTGTGCCTATTTTTTGTCAGCCCCACAAAATCACAGAGCGCCTAAGCTTACATTTTCATTAAAGCTTCAACACTATTTAAAAACTGTGGTCCTTATGATTTCTGACCCCCCCTCGAAGATCAAATCAGTTGCTCTTTAACATTATGTTTGGTCAGGACAGTTACTGGAGACAGAGACTTTTGGACAGAGACCCAGGAATAAAGAACTAGTGGCATTTCTGACACTCTCCAAGGATCAAAAACAAAAACACTTGATTGATAACAACATGAGATGTCACAAAAGTAATTTAAAAGATATCCACACTATGTGTCCAGTTAAAGAAAAACAGTCTCTAATTTGTAGTCAGGCAGCTTTTTCTACAGGAAACGTGGTCATGGCCTGAATTTTAAAGAGCTGAGGTGTCTGTTTCAGACACAGTTTAGTTCTCTTTAGTTGTATTCTCACTGGAAGGAAATTACTAATGTCATTCCTGCTGCTGCCGCTGATAAATGGTCATGTACTGTGAACTACTGCGCTTGTTTCAGCCAAACTGTGGAGTCAGCAGTAAAACAACTGATTAGGTGATGATAGTGCAGTCTCGGATGCGTACTGCTGAGACAGTAGTGAAACATGAACCATGCCCCTCCTACACTGTTTTTCATGCAAGCAGGTATTTAAGACAAAAAAAATCAATCCATAAAAAGAAATCAGACTTAATTTTATTCAGTTGTTTTGAAAGATAAAAAAAATGGAATGTTATATATGAGGTGCTTTTTATGGGAGATTATGTAATTCAACTAAAAGACAAAGGAGGCAGGAACATTTCATCCACTTAAAAGGTTTGATTTGTTCCATGTCATTCTGCCAGATTCCCACCACAGGCTTGAACAGGGAGGAATACAGATAAAAGTGGGCAATGCCAATGACATAACAGCATTATGACAGCTGGATTAATCAAGACAAAAAGAGATATATTGTATGTCTTCTCAATTTCTAGGCCGGGGGTGTCCAAACTTGGTCCTGAAGGGCCACTGCCCTACAGAGTTTACCTCCAACTTGCCTCAGCACACCTGCCTGGAACTTTCTAGTATGTTTAGTGAGACCTTTATTAGCTGGTTCAAGTGTGTTTAATTGCAGCTGAAGTTCTCTGCAAGACAGTGGCCCTCCAGGAGCAGGACTGGACACCCCTGTTCTAGGGCTCTCTAACAACCCAAATAAAAATGGGAAAGGCCAAAGAAAATAAGGTAATGCCAAACAATAATAATAACAACAACAACAAAAAAAAAAATCAGACTAAACAGACATTAAAATAGAAATCTTAAATTAAAGTGGTTAGATTCCAGGCTACTATGAGGCCGAATAAGAACTTCAAAGCAGTATCTTGCATTCTATAATGAATAATCATTTTTATTAATTCCATTTCAACATACAAAAATGTCCCTTTTTGAGCAGTTTTCTGCAAAAATGGGAAACTCAGAGATTAAAACAGTGTGGTGCATGTGATTTTCCACAAAAATTTAGTGTCCATGGACAACAGCACTTACATTTGAATAGAATCTGAAAAGAAGAGTATATCTAAAATATCACTTCCAGAGAAATGGATTTTGTGATACATGTCATAGAGATGATGATTTTCATCCAAAATTACTTACAGGTGCACTTGCTGTGAGTAACGCCATTTGTCACATAGAAATGCTTTTGTAAGTGTCTTGCTCAAGGGCACAATGGTGACATGGCTGGTCCAGCAACCACTGCCTCAGCAGCCAGGATAGTTAACAATTACATCAACATCAGCTAAAAGAAGGTAATTAATACAGTACTAAAGAATAAAAACAGAACAGAAATTACTTTATATGTGTATGCTTTTTAACACATAAGACAAGAACAAACAAAACGTGCAAAACTCAAAGCATTTAGGTATACAAGATCCAGTATATCATGGTGTGAATAAATCAGTAACACTGAGGATTATTTGTAACTCTGTTGGGTAATTCAAGTAGGTTCACCAAAATTTCTAGTTTCATTTCAATGTTATTAATTAGAGAAAACATAATGCTAAATGACTTTAAATGTGTTGACAATTAAAAAAAATAAAGGCAAAGCAAGTGTAAAGTATGAAAAAAGGTACAGTACATCAATATACAGTACTGTAGTGTAAAAAATGATTTGTTTGGAGTTTCAGGTAGGTTCAATGAAATGTCTTTCATTTTAATGTCCCTGAGAGAAGAGTAATTAATACAGTACTAAAGAATAAAAACAGAACAGAAATTACTTTATATGTGTATGCTTTTTAACACATAAGACAAGAACAAACAAAACGTGCAAAACTCAAAGCATTTAGGTATACAAGATCCAGTATATCATGGTGTGAATAAATCAGTAACACTGAGGATTATTTGTAACTCTGTTGGGTAATTCAAGTAGGTTCACCAAAATTTCTAGTTTCATTTCAATGTTATTAATTAGAGAAAACATAATGCTAAATGACTTTAAATGTGTTGACAATTAAAAAAAATAAAAAATAAAGGCAAAGCAAGTGTAAAGTATGAAAAAAGGTACAGTACATCAATATACAGTACTGTAGTGTAAAAAAATGATTTGTTTGGAGTTTCAGGTAGGTTCAATGAAATGTCTTTCATTTTAATGTCCCTGAGAGAAGTCCTTGATTTTCTGTGCTATAGCCTGGGCCTTTGAGACAGGACATGGCAGCAGTGGGAGTCGAGGGGGACCCATTGCTAACCCTGACACTTCACTCATCACCTGCTTATTCACAGACACATCAAAACCTGCAGAGCATAAATAATAATAATAAAAATATAAACTTCCTTGCAATAATATGCACAACAAAATCAAGTCTTACGGACATTTTTCAAATGTTTGAGATCAGTAAGTTTTGTTTAAATACATTTTATTTAGCAAGGATGCATTGAATAGGTCACAAATTACAGTAAAGACATTTATTATCTTACTAAATATTCCCATTTCAAAAAAATGTTCTTTTGAACTTTCTATTCATCGAAAAATTACCAGTTTCCACATAAATATTAAGTGCCAACAGTACTGTAGTGTAAAAAAATGATTTGTTTGGAGTTTCAGGTAGGTTCAATGAAATGTCTTTCATTTTAATGTCCCTGAGAGAAGTCCTTGATTTTCTGTGCTATAGCCTGGGCCTTTGAGACAGGACATGGCAGCAGTGGGAGTCGAGGGGGACCCATTGCTAACCCTGACACTTCACTCATCACCTGCTTATTCACAGACACATCAAAACCTGCAGAGCATAAATAATAATAATAAAAATATAAACTTCCTTGCAATAATATGCACAACAAAATCAAGTCTTACGGACATTTTTCAAATGTTTGAGATCAGTAAGTTTTGTTTAAATAAATTTTATTTAGCAAGGATGCATTGAATAGGTCACAAATTACAGTAAAGACATTTATTATCTTACAAAATATTCCCATTTCAAAAAAATGTTCTTTTGAACTTTCTATTCATCGAAAAATTACCACTGTTTCCACATAAATATTAAGTGCCAACATTTCAACATTTTTAACACTGATAATAAAAAGAAAGGTTTCAGCATATTACAATGACTTCTGAAGGATCATGTGACACGGAAGACTGGAGTAATTGCTGCTGAAAATTCAGCTTTACCATCACAGGAATGAAATACAATTAGAAATATATTAAAATAGAAAACAATTATTTTTAAATTGTAATAAAATTTCACAGTATTACTGTTTTTATTGTATTTTAATCAAATAAACGTAGCCTTGGTAAGCATAAGAGACTTGTTTCAAAAAGAAATCCAAAGATTTGAAAGCTAATGTATGTGGAAAACAATCAACTCACCAAGGTTCTTAGCAAATGTGATAACCTCCATAAATTCAAACTGTAAACAGAAAATCAAATCATTAATTTCTGTAGTTAAAAACATGCTGATAAAATAAAGTCCAAAAGCATCACTAAATGAGAATTACACATGCAAAATGGGATGAAGGATGTACCTGCAGTGCTCTGGTCTGCATGTGGTTGCCATTATCAAAAGCAGCAAGCATCTGGTTCACTATGCGTCCGAGGTAGTTATATGTGCTGCAGAGGAAAGAGAGCATTGCAGGGTCTTCAGTAAAATATTAAGTGTATTTTAATCAAATAAACGTAGCCTTGGTAAGCATAAGAGACTTGTTTCAAAAAGAAATCCAAAGATTTGAAAGCTAATGTATGTGGAAAACAATCAACTCACCAAGGTTCTTAGCAAATGTGATAACCTCCATAAATTCAAACTGTAAACAGAAAATCAAATCATTAATTTCTGTAGTTAAAAACATGCTGATAAAATAAAGTCCAAAAGCATCACTAAATGAGAATTACACATGCAAAATGGGATGAAGGATGTACCTGCAGTGCTCTGGTCTGCATGTAGTTGCCATTATCAAAAGCAGCAAGCATCTGGTTCACTATGCGTCCGAGGTAGTTATATGTGCTGCAGAGGAAAGAGAGCGTTGCAGGGTCTTCAGTAAAATATTAAGGAAAGGAAAGGACGTGACATGTGGCCAAGTATGGTGTCCCTTGCTCGAAATTTGTTCTCTGCATTTCACCCATCAAAGTGCACACACACACACACAGCAGTAAGTAGTTAGCGCACACGCGCGTGCACACACACACACCCAGAGCAGTGGGAAGCCATTTTTGCTGTGGCGCCCAGGGAGCAGTTGGAGGTTTGGTGCCTTGCTCAAGGGTCTCACCTCAGTTGTGGTATTGAGGGTGGAAGAGAGCACTGGTCATTCACTCCCCCCACCTACAATCCCTGCCGGACCTGAGACTCAAGTCAGAAGCTTCCAATGTGTCTAGCAGGTACTGGTTTAGCTGTAATCTATTGTCAAGCCATAACCTTTGTGTGTATCAGTTCTATTGATTTAAAATAATAATGTAATACAAATCTGAGGTTATACTACTCCCAACAAGCAAATCAGTCACTAAATAACAGAATGCAAGAACCAAATCGGCACCACAGCAGGAAAAACAGTGAAAGGTCATGAATTCATAACAACTGCGGTCAGATGAAGAGTTCCAGGATGGCATGATGTTGGCACTCACCTCCCTACTGCTCCATGAACACCTAGTACCAAAGCTCCCAAGAGTTGCTGCGAAACAAAGTGTCAAGCAAAATATATAAAATTAAAACCACATTATTTTAATGTTAGACTAGCAGGAAAAATGCAGTAGATGAACGAGTGAGGGGATTGTATACCTCATCTACTCCAAACATGACAGACCAGTTATGGGACTGACTGTAACAGACACACTGCCCGAGATCCCTCAAGTCAGTCCCAGTGTATTTCACTCCCTGAAATGAGGGGATCATCTGCTCTATCCCATTTAGCACATCAGCTGCATCCACTGAAAAATAAAGGAAAAACTGATACTGGACTACAGGCGTCAGTGCGAATCTGTCACATTCTGTGCAATGCAGTTCTAAAGAATTTACAGTCAGTGTTTTGACAGCCAGTAATGATGACATGTGGGAGCTGCACTTACATGCAACACCAGTCATGCTTGGAATATGATAATAATACATCGGAAGATCTGGAGCAAAGGCGCTCACTTCTTTTATAAACAACCTCAATGCATCTGTGAAAAGAGGAAGAGCAATTAAAAGCATGGTTGGAAATATATTAAAAAAAAATTTAATAATGCAGTGTTTAGGAAAATGGGGTTTAAACCTGCATTAATGGGTTTGAAAAAGGAAGGAGAGATTACTGCTATGCCATCAGCCCCTATACTGGCGGCATGCCGAGCCTGAGGAAAAGTAAAAAACATCCACTCAGCATTTTCAAACAGTCACGAGGAGCTGTTTATCTGCACATGCTGAAACACGAATGGATAAGCAACAAATGAGACGAAAGGAATTTGTGGGGCTTCTGTTATGAAAACGGAGATGTGCATATGAAAAGTGGTATATGCATGAAAAACGCAGTTAATGCGGGATTGCGAAGAAGTGTGCTCACCAGTTCTTGAGAGTCTTTTATACTCATGCAGCCAACATGAACAATCACTTGCTCAAGCCTTAACACAAACATAAAAGAAATTAAACCTCTGGCAATGGAACCTTTTATAAGGAAAAAAGTAATAAAGTTATGAATTAGGGTGTTTCTTCAACTTTGCACATTTTGGGCCTCGTGAACTTTTAGAAAATGTGTTTTTTTTGTGCAATTTTTTTCTGAAACATCATTAACATATTTTTCATCATTAAAATATTTTTCTGTTAACATCTTGTCAAAATCTTCAAGATTTACAACCCTTGTCCCCTCAAGATATTTTTGCTGTCCATAGCTGAATAAACACTATAAATATGCAATAACTCACTTGCCCTTTCCATGTTGGCACCAAGCTGCAGCAAGCTGCTTCCTTTCGTCCACAGTTAGAGAACAGCCCTCACCTGTTGTGCCGTTAACTACCAAAAACAAGGTGGTTTAGGTTACAAATAATATAAATGAGAAAAACGGGCTGCCTTATTCCCCAAAACTTTTGATTAAATGAATAGATTTGACTTACTAAACACACTCTTGACATTCTGCTTCTCTATTAAGTAATCAATGTATGGTCCAATTACAGAGAGATTGATCTCCCTGAAAAAAAAAGAGCAAAGAAGAAGAACAGATCAATGACCAGACCACTGCACCTCAGGCAAATGATTCTGTAATACTTTTATTGAGAAATGAAATATTTCACCCTTCTGCAGTGAGTGGGGTGAATGTTGCTGCCACGAGCCCAGTGAGCTTTTTTACGCTTCTAGACATCTCTGCATTGATACACAACAACATTGAGAAACCGTCAACCACGTAAGCCTACGGAGCAATTCCTTGTTCGGGAATCAGGGTTTGAATGGCCCTGAAAAGTCTCAAGTTCTGTTTTCTTTCTTTATCTCACAACATAATTAGTAAACATTTGAATTCATTCCAGATATAAAAGACAGTCGCTTACCTTCTCTCTCAGTCACTGCACTGTCTGCCTGTTGTACCTTGCGTGTCCGTCAGTGACGTCACTGCACGAGACAATCATGTGATGCGTGCTAAACAGGAAGCGTAGTTGCTACATCTTGAAAAGTAAAACATGTGAGCAATCAGACTTTATTTAGAGGACCTTTAATGCATTACATTAAGACATATGTTGTAATTAATACATACAGTGTGGTGGGATTTCATTCTTTACATTTTTAATAAAAAAATCACTTTCACCTAGTTAGGTGACTTAACTCTGTTATAAAACAAAATCTGCATTCTAGTTATAAAATCATTCGTTGTCCTGTGAGAGAGACATTGCGGCTGGAGCATATTGCTTACTGGAGTAATAAATGATGTAAACTGGAAAACATTCGTTTATGACAGCATAAATATCTAGTAAATAAAATTAATTCACAATTGTATTACATAGTAATTACACAATGGAATTAAAAGCAAACATATATACAAAGTGTAATCTTTGTAAGGTGCATAACAAAGAATATTAGTATCTTATTAGTATTAAATAATAATATGAATTCCCAGATTCTTTTAAGAAGTGTCTTATTAATGTTTTTAATTACATTGTATGTTTGTTTTATATTTAATGTTTTTATATAGTATTTTTTTATTTTCCTTTGTTCTGAAATAAATTATTTTAATACATTTTGATCATTTTTTTGGAACAAAATCACTATTTACTTTGTCTCTGTGATTCGAAGTTCATAGATAGAAGTTTACGTATAAACACACAACAAAATAATTTTTCCCATTTTTAATATAATTTAATAATTAATCCCACTAAAGAAGAAACATAACACATAAATACTGTATTTTTCATTTGATTTATTTATTTATTTTTATTAAATTTTTTTAAACGTGTACTCAAACAATATACCGAAAGGAATTTAAAGCAGACATACAAAGTGTACTTTTAGTAAGATGCATTACTACTACTACTACTACTACTTCTAATAATAATAATATTAATCATAATAATTTAATGTTTTATTACTTTTTTATTCTATTGTATTTATATATGTTTGTTTAATTTTTCTTTAAAAAAGCTCGAAAGGCATGCTGGGAACTGTAGTTTTTGCACTACACCGTTTACGGGGCGTATACCCGGATGCGGATGCTGACGTCCTCCTATGATCTGTCATAAGACTGGAGATCATCATCATTCACTCGGCGATTATGAGAGAGAGCCGTCTGGACCTTTGTATTACACCTGCCGTAAAATCACTATTAAACGGAATATTTCTTTTTTGTCGGAATTGGAGAGCTGAATGGACCTTCTAATCACTCATGGATGATTGAAGAACAGATTTAAGATGGTTTTTCCGCTAGTTTCAGCAGCGTTTCTGCCTCAATAACATATGTCCAGTAAGTTAGTGCTGAACTGTCATCGACAGGTTAGCCGGCGAGCTAAACAACAAAGCGTGACGGGTTAATCAATCTTTTTTTCATCATATCGTCTTGACAACAACATTTCGCTGGCTATTTTATTCTTGAATAACGCCGCAGCATGTTCTACATGGTTTGAACTTGTTTTTAGTATCACGAAGATGGCACTGGTACACGCATACTATTTATCTAATTGCTATCAGTTTTAATAGGATCAATACGATGCTTTCTCTCCTTCTTTCTGGGGATGTAAACTGCTGATCGTGTCACCCATGGTGACGGTTGCTATTAGAGACGAAGCATCTTTTTCCATGGCCCCATCTGGAGCTCCTCTTGAGCCTGTCTCTGCTGGGGATCTACAGTGATGTAGTTTTGTTGTTGTTTTGAAGGTGATGAGAGTAGCATGCAGACGTGTCACATGGGTGCCAAGGTGACAGGCAGGTGAGACAACAGCAATTGGCTGAGTAACACTAACGACAGGACTTTCGTGTGAGGAAAATTTGACTTGATCGTTCTTTCTTCCTTAGTCAATTTGTAATAGACACTAGAAGCATCTCAGAAATGCACCAGAGCTGCGTTCAGATAAGAACCAGAACTTTAAAGTTATTGAGCTAGAACAGTGAATGTATTCAAATGCTGTGGGTGTTACTAAATCTTCCCTGCATTATGTTTTTTGACGTTAAATTGGAAAATGATGGACCGGAGGTGGATGAACTCTAACTTGGTGCTAAATAAACACATCTAAGATAGGAAAAGTTGACTCAGACACCTGCCTAAGGTGTCTTCATTTATGGGAAGTCCATTGTGAAACCAGTGGATTTGAGCCATGTGGATCCTTCATTCTGCAACAATGTTGCCTGCTTTTTTGCTGCTGTTTCTTATGAGAACCTCCATCAGTTTGTCAGAAGCCATGAGTAGAAATGAGAAGAATAAACTGAGGTATGGGTCTGTGTGAGGAAACGCAAAATTATGACTTGCTTGCTGTATGATTCAGAAAGTTGTTTTTTTTATTTGAGAAATGTCTTTGCTTCTCAGGAACCAAGTGCTGGAAATGTTTGACCACGCTTATCAAAACTACATGGTATGTACACAGTGACTGATAACTTTCTTTGTTAACAGTTGGGTACAAGGAAATTTTAATGCTACTGTTCCAGTCTCTTATGCTTACCAAGGCTGCATTAATTTGTGCATAAATACAGTAAAAACAGTAATAATGTGAAATATTATTATAGACTTTAAATAAATGGTTTCTATTTTAATATATTAATAAAACCTGTGGTGAAAAAGCTGAATTTTCAGCAACATTACTCCAGTCTTCAGCGTTACGAATCATTCTAATATGCTGATTTGGTGCTCTAGAAACATTTGTTCTGTTATCAATGTTAAACAGTTGTACTGCTTAATATTTTTGTGGAGACTGTGATACTAAAGAAATCTTTTGTAACATTATAAATGTTTTACTGTCACTTTTGATCAATTTAATGCATTCTTGATGAATAAAGTATTAATATATTAAAAATAAATCTTACAACCGACCTTTAAACAAAAAAAATCTTTACACAAATAAGTTCCGAGTAGCAAAAATGACATACCATAGGTTTAGGGATTGGTTTATTTTTAGTTGTATGTAATTATGCATGATTTATTGCTACTAGTATGAATATAGTAATATAGCAATTACTGTAAATACATGTGACAAATGTAACAACAGCACATTAAAATAGGTGTTACTGCATTTCTTTCTTCTATGAAACACACAAAAAAAATGTGCTGCTCCATACAATGAAAGACAGGCAAGTGTTGTTTTGGACTCCACTGACTTTCATTGTATGGACAAAAACAGTTGAAATGTTCTTTTAAATATCTTCAAGTTCCACAGAATAAATAAAGTCAATTAAATTTGGACATGAATGTGAGTAAATGAAGCCAGAATTTAAATTTACATTATCCCGTTAACATTGCTGGTTTGCCAAGAAATGTCCCTAAACAGTGAAAAATACTTCTCAGAAGCCTCTGTTATGCCCAGAAGTGTCTCTAAGCAGGTTGGAAACATAAGATGTGTGAAACTGAAATGCGAAAACCTGCAGTTTAAAAAAAACATGCACAGGAGGATGGCGAGTATAGGGGAGGCAGATTAATGTTTGAGAGAACAGCATTATAATTAAAATCTGCCTGATTTCATCACATTTCATCTCTGTTTTGACAGGACCATGCCTACCCCGCAGATGAGCTGATGCCTTTGACTTGTCGTGGGAGAGTACGTGGACTAGAGCCCAGTCGAGGGGATATAGATGATGCCCTGGGGAAGTAAGTCTGTTGGAGAGAAAATAAAGACGGAGAGGAGAGGTGTAGAAATTTATTTTTATTTAGTTGTATTTAAAGAAAGACAGAGATGAAAACATGTTTTCCTGTTCCGTCAGGTTCTCCCTCACTCTCATCGACACTCTTGACACTCTTGCAGTGAGTAACATCTCAAACAGAAACCTCATACAAACACAAATTTGTACAGTCAAACCCAGGGTTGTTTGCTCATGACCTGCTCTGACATCTCACAGTTGTTAAATAAGACGGTGGAGTTTGAGGAGGCGGTGAGGAGAGTGGTGGCGGATGTACGGTTGGATAATGACATTGTGGTGTCTGTATTTGAGACCAACATCCGGGTGCTGGGGTGAGTAAGGCATCTGTCAGAGTTTCAAAATGGGCTGACAGAGTAAAAGACTACATTTTTGAACCCAGAGTAAATTGTGACCATTTTGGTTGTTTAGAACTTTACTGTTCTCCATAGTGGACTACTGGGAGGCCATTCCATGGCTGTCATGTTGAAAGAAAGTGGCCGAATGGTCTGGTACCAGGACGAGCTGCTGCACATGGCCAAAGATCTTGGACTCAGACTGCTGCCTGCATTTAACACCAGCAGTGGCCTGCCTTACCCTAGAGTGAGTAATTGCACACATGTACATGCATTGCATATACAATATGAATGATCAAAAATCATCACTGGAATGGAAATATGTCCCTCTTCCAGTCTTTTTAGACATGCTATGGTCTTGTTTAGAGCATTAATCTCTCTTTTTTTAGAGCATTAATTCTCTTGTTTTGAATCTCTTTTGAATCTGCTGTTCTGATCGTAGCAGTGCTTTGTTGAAGTCTGCCTTAGGGAAATGAACTGTGTGACTTCCCACAATGGCTGCACAATCTCATCATCAGCATGACCACCCCTTTCCCAGTTGCTGTTAGTTCATTATACAGACATACAGTTCCCATGTGTATGATTCTGATTGGTTCATCACAACATTCTGTGATAATTTTTTTTAATGGCCACTAAACTGTATACTTAGATAATGTCTAAGAAAACAAATTTTATGCTTAGCGTTATGCTAATTTCATGGCTTGTGACATGACAGCCGCCTCTTCATTCTCAAATAATTTTGATTTAATAACTGAACCTTCTTTAATGTAATAATATCAATTCTATTGTCCACTTTGATGTTAATCCCCATTTAATTATTATTTATCTAAAATAAATTAATGCTTTTATTTAGCAAGGACACATAAAAATTATCAAAAGTGACAATAAAGGCATTTATACTGTAATGTTACAAAATATTTCTATTTGAAATAAATGCTGTTCTTTTAAATTTTCTATTTATTAAAAGGTCCTGAAAAAAATGCTGAAATTGCAGTTTTCATGAAAACAGGCATCTAAATATTTTCAACATAAAAAGAAAAATGTTACTTAAGCGCCAAAATGATTGTGACCTTGAAGACAGAAGTAATAGCCATCACAGGAATAAATTACATTTTAAAACCTATTCAAATGCAAAACATGAATTTTTAAATCATCATAATATTTTACAGTATTACTGTTTTTACTGTATTTTTTATACCCAAAATTTTTGATTCTGCATTTACAGGTGAACCTGCGTTATGGAGTCCGTGGACCTGAGACCCGTACAGGCACCGAAACGGACACTTGCACTGCCTGTGCTGGGACAATCATTCTAGAGTTTGCAGCCTTGAGCCGCTTTACTGGGGACCCCACATTTGAGGTAAAATAGCTTAATGTTGGAAATTAGTTTTTGATATAACATTCGGAAATGTCCTTATATAATCTCCAGATAAATATTTATTTTTAGGGTACAGAGAAATGTTCGAAAACCTTGCGTTTTGTATAATTCATGTTGACTAAGGTCACCAAGCTAGTAGAAATACTGTTGTGATTGTTTTGTAACAAACTAACAATGAAGCACTGACGTCATTTTAGCCTGAAGTGTTGATTCCTGGAATGTTTGTACAAATTCTGTCTACAGAATTATAGCACAGATCTCTTATGACATAACTGTACCGGGTGTAAGACAAAGACAACATTAGCGTGACTTGTTGTGAACTATGAAAAGTATTATGATGTCAGGAATGTTCTCACTGTGTGTGGTGAAAGAGACTTACGATGACTAAATCTATTGAAGTAGGCCAGTATTTAGGTGTTGGTGTACTGTTGTATTGTTTACAGGCTCATGCGAGAAGAGCTCTTGACTTCCTTTGGGAAAAGAGACAGAGGAACAGTAATCTAGTGGGAACAACCATCAATATCCACTCTGGAGAGTGGGTCCGTAGGGGTGAGACTGAATCATACCCAACAACCCACCCAAGACATGAAACAAGTGTGCTTATATACGGACAAATTAGGGAAACGTCAAATCTGAATCATGATGTTTTTTGTAATTGTTCCCTTAACAGACAGCGGAGTTGGGGCAGGCATAGATTCCTATTATGAGTACTTAATGAAGGCTTATATATTACTTGGGGATGATCGATTTCTGCAGCGCTTTAACACTGTGAGTATCTGTCATTCTTTTGTTAAAGTCATTATAATCCCGTAATAGCTTGCAGCGCCACTGAAATGAATCTCCTTTTCAGTTTGCGCAACCAAGCAGTCTTACTTTACAACCCCTTTTCTCCACACATCTGAAATATTTAGACAACTTTGGAAATCCAATCAATTCCTGATGGACACCTTTTTTACTCTTAAATGGGTATCAAACACAATTTCATATTGACTTTGAAGAGACTCCATTCACTTTCATAATTTCATATGCATGTGTATGTGTAGATTTTTTGTCTTATGTTCTAGTTTTTTCTGTTTATTTTGGTAGGCTGGAGTAGGTTGTGTCTTTTAACATTATGATTTATTTAAAAGATTATAACACATTTATTAGTTTATAATAATTTATTATTAATATTTTTAATGATGTATTATTTGTTTATTTTAGTAGGCTGCAGTAGTTTGTATATTTTACAGTTTTTAATTATTATTTGTCTATATGTTTTAGACATTATATTAATATTATTATTGTATTTATTTTATAATTGATCATTATTCAGAACAAAAGCCCTGGAACGTGACGTTCTATCTTGTTGCCCACAGCTGTAGGATTCAAAATAATTTTTATACTTTTTCTAGTGTGACTCTCATTTTAGTTTTGTCTGCTATGATATAGCAGGTTTCTTTATCTCGTCTGTATTCATGAATTGTGTTTGCTTGGCATGTATTTCAGCACTATGCATCCATTATGAAGTATATTAGCCAACCTCCTCTGCTACTGGACGTCCACATCCACAAACCCCTGCTGCCAGCTCGCACCTGGATGGACTCCTTGCTTGCCTTTTTCCCTGGATTGCAGGTGAGTAATCAGTAATCAGTCTTGTTTTCATTCAGTCATGAAAATCCAAACGTAGGAGCTCTGCTCCTTTCTGCTCATTGCAGGTGTTAAAGGGGGATATCCGGCCAGCCATAGAGACGCATGAAATGCTTTATCAGGTTACCAAGAAGCACAACTTCCTCCCAGAGGTAGATCCTCTTTTCTGCTGTCTGTCTTTTCAATTTCTTCAATGTCTGTGGTTTACAAACTCTTCTTGACTTTGGCCCACCCCCTCACGTACTGTCTCGCCAGGCCTTCACCACAGATTTCAGGGTTCACTGGGCTCAGCACCCCCTCCGGCCAGAGTTTGCAGAAAGCACCTACTTCCTCTATAAGGTACAGCGGTGTCACTGAGTTCTCAACTAAATCTCAATACAACATCTCCTTCACTCACATAATTTTCCTTCTCATCAACCTGCAAATGTGACCTCCTTCACGCTGCACTGCTCCTGCTGTAGTGCATTCGACCATGTACTTTAATGTTGTTAACCATTGAGACGATACAAATGATTCATTTCCTCTGAAGGCAACCAGAGATCCATATTACCTGGAGGTGGGCCGCACCATACTGGAGAACCTGAACCGGTTCGCTCGGGTTCCCTGTGGCTTCGCTGCTATGAAGGATGTGAGGACAGGGAGTCACGAGGACCGGTAAGAGCAGGGGTTTGTGGGTAGCTAAAGAGGATGTTGGTTTATATGAAATATTTTTGTACAAATAGTTTGAGAATATTTTGTGAAGGGAGTGTTTATGAGTAAAGAGTGGGCGATAGGCTCATGGCATGGCATATTTATTTCTCTTTATCACCACCCACCTGTTTCAGCATGGACTCGTTTTTCCTGGCGGAGATGTTTAAGTACCTGTTCCTGTTGTTTGCTGAGGAGGACGATTTGCCTTTTAATGTGGAGGACTACGTCTTTACCACAGAAGCTCATCTGTTGCCTCTTTCCCTCTCCACTGCTTCAAACTCACAGGCGCCCCCTTTGGTAAACAATATGGTACTGCACATCAGCGACATGGCAGTTTTTACTGCATGTGTACTTTAAATGTATCAAATGTTGATATACTATCTCTCTGTCACCCCAGGCTGGAGAGGAGCTTGATGACTCAAATTTTGAGTGGACTTGCCCTAACACCCGCCTACTCTTTCCTGATCCCGCCTTCCCACGCAATCTCCGCAAACCAATCAGGAGCACGGTGGATAAGAGTTGTCCGCGCCCAACCACTCATCGGTGAGAAAGTGATATAACCAGCTGGTCTATGTTTAAATAGCATTTTACATAATTTTATTTTATATAAATGAGATATATAATTAGCATATATTATTTAGAATTAATATGTTACAGCTATATCAGATGCTCTATTTTTAAATAATTTTTACATATATATATAAAAAAAAACAGGTGCTCAGGTTGAAATTATAGGACATTTTCAAGAAGATATTTAATGGTTTCTGTTCATCTGTCTTTTGCAGAGAACCTGGTATGGGACGTCCTCCTCTTAGGGCTCAAGACTTTATGGCTAGTAACCCTGAACATCTGGAGCTGCTGAGGCGAATGGGTGTCAGTCTCATCCATTTGAAGGATGGCAGAGTACAACTCGTTCAACATGCCACACAGGTACCATGCAGACCCAGCAAGCCTGTGTTTATCTTTTTAACACTATTTTATTCTTATTAAGGCAATAGTTATAAACACAAATATTATATTTTATTATATTATAAATAATAAGGGAATTATACTATTTAAGTTGTGTTTTGAATCTGTAGATTCAAACAAAATCTCCCTTTCTTCCTCACTGCAGGCGGTGAGCGCAATCGCTGCAGAAGACGGCATGCGTTTCATGCAGGAAATGATGGAGCTGTCCAGCCAGCAGCAGAAAGAGCAGCTTCCTCCACGAGCTGTTCAGATTGTTTCGCACCCCTATTTTGGTCGAGTGGTTTTGACCGCAGGCCCTGCGCAGTTTGGATTGGATCTTTCCAAAAGCAGTTCTGGAGTGAGTATGGTTAACTCTGACCTTTTATTATGAACTTTTTTGTCTATTTCTGTGTTGTTCTTGGTTTGTTCTTGCTACAGGGTATACATTTTTTTAGTCATGCTATACTGTGTATTTTGTTCTCTTTTTCCTTCTCCCTTAGATGCGTGGGTTCGTAACCGTAGCGGAGCCCTATAACGGCTGTTCTGAGTTGAGTAACGGTGAAATTGTGGCAGGCCGCATCGCTCTGCTGCAAAGAGGCCAGTGCATGTTTGCAGAAAAGGCCAGGCACATTCACAAAGCTGGGGCCATCGGAGGCATCGTCATAGGTGAGATATGTTTCATTGAGTCAAGTCACCTAGATCAGGAGTTTTCAATTCTTTTGATGTCAATATCCCCTAAATGTAATGATTTCCTCACAAAGAACTCCCCCTCTAAACAAACGGCCTTTATGTTACTGAAACCCAAGCAAATTATTAAAATATTATCTGGAAAATATTTAGTTTTTATTAAGTTGACAGTGTATCCCCCCCCATTAATGTTACATGTGAAACTGTTTAAGTCAGATACCTTGATATAGCACTTTTCATGGTAAATAATTTTCTAAAGCAGTTTTACAGTTACGTTGACAGCCTCAAAATAAGCCCTTTAGTATTTTTTTTTCATCTCATATTTTCCACTGACCCGCCCAAAACCCTTTTGTGGGCCCCTGGGGCCTCTTGGACCCCTGTTAAAAAAAACCTGATCTAGTCAATGGACTATATTTGACCATGGCTGCTTAAAATGATTCATTATAATATTTTTATTGCCTTTGTACCAGTGCTATTTTAGATTAAAATTAAAATATTTATTCATGTTTTGAATTATATTTATTTTTTGTATTTTCAGTTTTCATTGTAGTTTGTCATTTTATGTAATTTTTATTCGTTTTTTTTTTATTTCAGGATAGCTTTAATGTATTTTTAGTTTAGTACTTCAACTTATTTTATTTTAGTTAATTGCCAAAACAACATTCATAATTTTCTTGTTTTTTTAAGTTTAAGTCCCTTTTTAATTTATTCCAAATTTTAATTAGCAAAAATGATTAAATAGCTTTAGTTAACAATATAAACAATGTTTTCTACAGAATAAATCAGTCTTAGTATTACTCTCTTCTGTTCTTTGTCGTTTCTGTTTAGATGACAATGAGGGCAGCAGCAGTGATACGGCTCCATTGTTCCAAATGGCGGGAGATGGGCGGAACACTGATGATGTCACTTTACCACTTCTTTTCCTGTTCCACAAAGAGGGTAACATCCTGTTGGAGGCTCTAAAGGAGTACAGGGAGGTGGAGGTGCTGCTCAGTGATAAAGCTAGAGACAGAGGTGAGACACTTTCTAAGACAGAGCGAAGATGTGAATATGAAAAAATGTTAATATGTGAGGAAGTGTTA
Organism: Sinocyclocheilus grahami; assembly: GCF_001515645.1. Classification (NCBI taxonomy): domain Eukaryota; kingdom Metazoa; phylum Chordata; class Actinopteri; order Cypriniformes; family Cyprinidae; genus Sinocyclocheilus; species Sinocyclocheilus grahami. The sequence goes on along the minus strand of NW_015505254.1, from coordinate 889,845 downwards.
ACACGTTGCATCATCTACTTTCATTCCTTTCTAATTATCCTTCCTTTATTACTCTTTCCCTCTGTGTTTGTCTTTTCCCTTTCCACTACTTCCCCCCCCCCCACCTTCTTGGATGAGCAGAATCCATATTTAAGGGGAAAGCCCTCCCGGGCACCCTGTTGGATGGCAGTAAGTACCCCTCCTCTATGGGTTTCCCTTCATGCATCAAACCCACTTGTTTTTAATGAGTCATGTTGCAAAGATCATATTTACTAGTTGAATGAAAATAAATGCCATCACCAAGTAGGAAATTCTGAACATTCTTTAGGCCTTGAGTTTCTGAGTTGGAGGCATGTCAGTAAGAAAATATGGTAAGAAAATAGATGCGGTGTCTGTACTGATGGTAAATTTATTGAAATGAACTAAATTATTATCTTTCATTTACAATTAAACTTGCTAAGGATCTGTTTACACCTGGTATTAAGATGTGTTTTTGTCAATCAGATCTCAAGTGGAAAACATTAAATACAGGTATAGATGGAGTCTAAAACATTTTGACCACTTTCCAGTGGTTGTTGAAAAAACTAATTCGACCAGATTTCTTTCATAGCGTAGACACTTATGTGGTAGAATGTGTTCGAACAGCCACAAAGGACCACCTACTTTCTGCCCACTGATCTAACACGTGAGCATTATGGGACGTGTTTTGAGAAAGTGCACCAAAATAATTTACTCCAACTTGATTACAATTGGAATCGACGTTACCATTTGCTTCCTTTCCCGCTCGCTTATAAGCAGCATAAAACTTCCTTCATTCAGTCGTATTTGTGCACCATACTCAGCACTTCCACAAAATAACCATGTGATGAAACGAGAGGGGAGGGTCTGGACAAAATCCAAACACAAGTGCACACAGAAGATGTATTTAAACACATAACAACCAGGTGTAAATGGTAATGCGTCTCGGCTGATCACTTGTGATTGTATCTCTGAAAGCTCATCTTAATACCAGGTGCAAATACTGTTTAAAAAACGATAGTCGTGTATAACAGAATATATAACAAATATATAATTCAATTTACAGCACAATTTGTTGTAGAGCAAAACGGCACGTTCACGACGTAATGGTTTAAAATGAAAAACCCCATTATAAAAACCCTTAGGAAAGTCTTGTGGGAACCCATGGCAAATGAGTTTTCTGTGTTTTGACATTAAGGCTGCAGCACTCTATACGAGCCCAGGAGAACTTGAACACACCAAAAGTTTATGGACTTGTATTAATGCAACTTTACTTAAAATCGGCATTTTTCTTGATGACAAAATCTGATTTTGATGACAAAATGTCATCATTCTCCAAACCTCATGTGACTTACTAGGTTTTGTCAGTGATGTGTGATTGATATTAAGCAGATTCCTTGTAGTTCATTCAACTGACTTTTTTTTCAAGGTACGGATGGAGCAGAAGAAGAGGACTGCTCCACAGAGGAGAAAGACCACACTTCTCCCGCCTCTTTGGAACCTGTCGACCAATCACAATTAACTACTCAGGAACAGACAACAGACGACTCAGTCTTAGGACAAGAGTCGGTTCAGCCAGCGGAGGGACTTGGCAGTTACGTCTCCGTGGATGTAGGGGAGGAGCCTGCGGTGGACGGAGACTCCAGCAGCCAATCGGTGGATTCGCTGATGGCTGATTGGCAGGAGGACTTGGAAGCGTTTAAGCAGATGGAAAAGGATGAGCTTTGACATTCCCCTCCATCTCGGACTCCGCTAGGTTGTCCCAGCCATAGCACAGACTGAGAAATCGGTTCTGTCGAATAGGGTCAATATATCAGACAGGTGGGATTAAGAACTCTGACTCGAAGAGCTCATTTTCTACGGCCAGTTCTCAGGGGCTTTTCTTTCCTATTCACATCTTTCCTGTTTTCTTCAACTGAACGCTCACCCACACGAGCACTTGTCTGTTTCTCTACATGCCTAGGGTGCACACTCAGTCCTGTTTTTGTCTTCCTTCTAAGAAATGGATTCCCTGATTATTGAAGCGCAGGCTTAAATAATCAGTTCTGATTAATCATCTGAAGGACTGATTACTTTAATGGCTGGTTTAACTGTGACGAATTGCTTTTTTGCAATAGGATTCATACTCGGTTCTTGTCTCAGTTTGCAGGGTCTGAAAAAAGAAAATACGAAGAACTTTATGAAATGATATATGTGTATGTTTGAGTGTTTGTATGTATGTATGTATGTATGTATGTATGTTTATTGTTTTTGATTAATAAGTGAATCAGCCTGGGAGCCAAACAAACAAACCTCCTGCAGATCAAAAATGCTTCTTCTAGCCTTCTGCATTAAGTATTTAACAGTCTTACACATTCAGTCCAGCTAATATGACTTTATAATGAGCTCAATGTTTTCAAAGAAAAGCATTAAAGGACCACTGATGACAAATTTGCATGTCAGTGACAGTGACAGACTTTTTTTCCAAGGATGAAGGAGACGTGCGAAGCATCCTGAAGGATCCGCCAGAGGGCGCCATTGCTCCATTGCGCCCAATAGCTAATTAATTGACTGGGAGACCATGCCAGAGGGCGTGAAATGTGATAAGCTCAATAAAATTAATTGAAAATTTTAATATACGCTTCCTTTTTATTGGATAGGCTTTCTATCACGTGTAATATTTATGGGGGAAGGGGGAACTTGATTACATTTTAGCATTATGAACTTGAGCATGTGATAAATAAATTTTCCTCCTTTAAAGCAGCAGTTAGGCTGTTGCATCCAGGGGTGTAGCACCAAATGTTGGACCCCAGCCACACAACCAAGGGGGTGGGCCCCTCACAACACAACATCATTTGCTTAAAATATTGATTTAAAAATGCATAATTTCTTGGCAAAAGCAATTGACAATATTGGAAAGCTCTTTTTCAAGACATGCTACTGGGGGTGATGAGTGGAAAATGTTTTGGATAATTTGACTAGTTCCTCCCCTCCTACGTCTAGGCATGTGGTTGGTTTGCCACACGCGCTTCAGCAAGATGGCTGCAGTTCTTCGAGCAAATCAGGAGTGCAGGCTGTAAGCCAGCGGTCCACATCACTACAGCAGCGCTTATTCCGGCTGCGCGTGCGTGCGTGCGTGCGTGCGTGCGTGTGTGTGAGTGAGTGAGAGAGCCGACGCCAGTGGACCGAGCGGGTCACTTCTGACAAGTGAGTGTTTCCCTGTCATATTTATGCGCTGATGCTTGTGTTAATTGTTAGACGCAAACCGATTGCTTTTCTTTGTTGCTGGTCTTTGGTTAGTCGATTCCTGCTTTGGCTCCTGACTGGTTCTTTTTTTGCATGATCAGTTTAATCTGATTTGTGAACAGTGATTCTGGGCTGCATGGTGGTGTATGGGCTGTGTCTCAAAACCTAGTATTCTGCCAGTCTACACAGCATTTTTGGGCATCTTTAGCGTCCAAAACGAATGCAATATTTTGGGGCGACTATGATGCCCAAAATGCTGTCTAGGTAAGCAGTATTCTAGGTTTTAAGAGACAGCCATGGTAGACAGGAATAGGTGAGATCAATAATTGGTTAATATATTGCAAGGACGTTAATTGATTTCCTCCCGTGTTTTTATGTGGTACTACCGAACTGGAAGTAAAGAAAACAAAACCTGGGTTGGCATGCATGCACACGTATACGCGTGTGTGTGTGTGTGTGTGTGTCTGTCTACTGTCCTGCGGGCAGACAATGCGCTCTCTGTCTCTGCCGTGGCGCAGCTGTCTGTGTGTCCTTCTGTCACTGTGCTTTCATATGCAGTATTTTCGCTAGCGCGCATTCAATGTATCGCGGTGTGTTTGAATTGCAGACATGTTTACGTCTAGACTCTAGAGGGAGCTGTGCGTGATTTAGCGACGTCTGATTCGTAAGTGAATCATTCCTTTGAGTCGGATCTTTTCAGTTAATCGGTTGAACTGGATCACAGAACAGCACCGATCGATTCGTTCAAGAATCGGTCAGAGCGGCATTTCGAATCAACTCACTGACTCGGTGAACTGAGAATGGAGAAATTTTACTTCTCTAACGTTACTAATAGTAGGCGAAAAGAGTAGCATGTCTGAAGTCACAGTATTCATAAAACTTCTGGCGAGAGCCTAAAGTGCGTACTTTACTATCCCATGGGGCCAGGTAGAGGATTTGTGGATGACCGTGAAGAGATTCAACTGATGCTGGTAGGTCACATGATAATGACGGAATGGCCAATGTTGTAATACGGATTAAATTCATACTGCACACATTCTTACAGTATAGAACATACCTTTTTAATGGTCGGAATATGCTAGCCTATTTTGAATGCAGCTAGTTATTTAACAATGTCTTATACAGGATTTAAAGGAGGGGTAAGCGATTTTTCAAAAACGCTTTAGAAAACGGATTCGGGCCGACTAGCAAAACAAACTTGTAATCAATTGTAAAGCCAATCAGCAGTAAGGGGCGTGTCTACTCATGATGTGGAGGAGAGAGCGTTCAGTGCACACATTAGCGAGCGGAGCGACAGAAAGATAGAGATGGCGGATAAAAAAACAAGAGGAAAATATCTGCGGAACAGAAGAAGGCTTAAAGGTGCCATAGAATGCATTGATAGAAGGTATGTGGCTTAGGTAAGGGCAAAAAATCTCCAGAAACGGTTTTACATGTCCATTTTAAACCCTAGGATTTGTCCCTAGAATGAAATTCTATGTCTGTTTTTACCTTATTTGGAAGCTCTACCACTGAGCCACAGGAGAAAAAAAAATTTAACAACAACAAAAACTGGAAACGTTGAGACGGGCTTATTTAAAATGAAAACTCATTCTCTGCCAGCAGGAGGCGCTTTTAGAGTGATAAAACTAGCGCTTTCCCCAGTAATGGCTGTAATCAAAGCAGCTCCGCTCATGAACGCTACTTTATCAGATCAAATGAAAATGGCATCGAAACTTTTCTGAAGACAGTCAGTTCCCTTCAGAGATACATTCATATAAAACACCCGCGCCGTGTTATGTTATGATCCGCGCAGTGCTCATGTTTATTCAACAAAGTCAAACGGCACAAATAAATCAATGTATGGGAAACTGGTAATGTATATCGGAAATGTGTTTAAAAATCATATCACCGTTATTGAGAAATTATATCGCGATACAGATTGATATTGAATTATTGTCCAGCCCTATCATGAATAGAATGCAGCAGCAGTTTTCTGTCGGGGATTTGTCGTGTCGTGCCGCGCCGCATCCAGTGTAGACCATAGATATGTATGTATATATATCTATGGTGTAGACAGCATCACTGATTATGAGTTCCATAGTATTTTGTCGCGCTGCGCCACTCGTGTCCGGTGTAGACACGGTGTAACATTGGTTTTGCTTTGTTTCACAGAACTAATCGTTGCCTGGGTTGCGTACGTATGTGTGGGGCGGAGCTATCAAAATAGGGGAGTGTTTGTTTTGGTGATTTCAAATGTCAACATTGGCTACCAGAAATCGCTTACCCCACCTTTAATGATGTCTGATTCATAAACGAATCTTTCCTTTGATTCTGTTTTTTTCAATGGCTCTGTTCATTAATGAATCTGACTGAATCGTCTGAGTGGTTCCTGAATCAACTATCTGACTAATTGAACTTATGTAGACTCAAATTTGACCTGCAGTGATCTATCTTTACAACTCTCCAACTCACTGAACCTTGAACCATGTTTGTTAGACTTGTCTGACTTGCGAGTGATTCATTTAATTTTAGAGTTCCCTTACTCATTACAGACAACTGATTCTTTCAGATGTGTCCAACTCTGAATGATCTGGTTTGACCGCTCACAGACTCTGTCGAGCCATTGTCGTGTTGTAACCCCTAACAGAATCCTGTTGGAGCCTAGAGCGATTCTATTGACTGAAATAACTTGTGCCAACAGTCAGGTTCCACAAGATCCCATTAATTTTCTTCTGAAACGATTGGATTTTTAACTATAACATTTAAACCTTTGAAAGCAGACCTATTGTGCGTTACAAGCCGCCACATGGAGTCGTACAGGGGGATAGAATCTCACATGATACAGTCTCTTTTGCACACATATGATTCGTAATGAACCAAGTATTGATGTGTGTGTTGATGCGAAGAACATTTGGAGTGAACTGAGTGTTTGACTGACTGGGTGAAAAGTAAATTAGCCAACAGCAGAAACTGAATAAAACATGGGCTACTAGAAATGTTAACAACCTGATTGTAAGACTATTTTATCAATGTTTGCTTATACAAAGTAGTTGTTGGTTTTAATAGCATTTTAAAAGACTTTAACCAGGAAATTGATTTTAGTTTTAGTTTAATGTAAATGCAAATTAGATTTAGGCGCTAAACAGCTTTTTTATGAGCTGATTCATGGCTAAAATAAACTGCCTTTACGTAATTAACAAAATATGCTTCATAGGACTTTATAGGAATGTTGTGGAGATGCTGGGATGTCAGTGGAGATGCTGGGATGCCATGTGATGATGTAAAAAAACTGCTCAGTCTTTTTTTTCTTCTGAAGTAAACCGTTCGAAAGGACCAATTTACGGAAATGAGTTGGACTTAGCTCTGGGGAGACACGGTCGGCTCTACCTCTCTCTCTCAATCTCTCATCAGTCTGACGCCTCCATCTGTCTCTCATCCATAAGCAGTGTGCGTGTTGCTTTGCGCACATATGGCTTTTGTTCTGGTGACTGAAGAGGCTGAATGGCTATTAATAGTGTCTGTGGGTCCTCCTCTTGGTCAGTCAATTGCAATCTTCTCCACCATCACAGCTCCCATCTCCGACTCAGCCTGTTTTATTCAGTTTCTCCCGCGAGCTTCATGGGACCTGAGAAAAGCGACCCAATTATCTCATGGGGTTATGATGCAATGTCAGGGTGACATCACTCAGAGGAGGTTACTGGAGGTGTATGTGGGAGGTTCCTATGGCGGTGTGGTTCTGATGACTGAGGAAATTGCATGTGTGTGTACTGTGAATTGCAACTTTTGAATTTAGTACATTGACAGCACAACCTTATCTGACTCTTATGCAGTGTGGGGTATTTTGGTCAAGTGGTTAAAGGAAAATTGTCATTATTTACTCACCCTCAGGTCCTTCCAAACCTGTAAGACTTACTTTCTTCCGTGGATCACAAATAGAGATAATTATTAAAAAATTTTTGCTTTTTTCCACACAATGAACGTGAAATAATGTAAATAGTCCATATGACTCATGCTGCTTGTTCCATGTTTTTTAAAACTACAATTTTGTTTGAGGAACTGACTGAAATTTAATTCTATTCAGTTACTTCAAATTGATTCAAGTTCCCCTCTTCCACAGCTTTCAGTAATCTTTTTCATTTGCATTTACTTTGTTTGCATTTGAAGTAAAGCAATACAAAAAGGTAAACAATGTGTCTTATGACTGACCTGGGCTGGTAACCAAAGGATGTAGTTTTGAACACGTGATCTGTATTTCATTGTTCTTAGGTTGCTTCAGGGATTTATTCTTGTAATAAATCCTTTTGTCTAATAATAATAATGATATAATGACATTCAAAGTTAATCATTAAAGCTACTAAGAATTAATAAAATACTAAGAATGAATAAATGTAATCGCCATTCAATTTTGAAAAATAAAACTGACATTTTTCATACTGTACATTTTATACTAAACATTTATGTGGTTTACCTTTAAAATTGTTTACTATTTTAGTATTGTATTATTTTTAAGACCAATTAATACAGATTTTTAATCTCTGGTAATTTATTGGTTATTGTCAATTATTGTTACCATTAAAGGGGTCATGAACCGAGAAATCAAAATTCCCTTGATATTTTGACATATAAAGAGGTCATTGTACTATAAAAACATCCTGTAAGTTTCAGAACTGTCTCATTAGTCTAAAAACGGCTTATATTGAAGCCAGTCTGCCAAAATGACAGGTTATGGAGTGTTCTACTCTGATGTAATAGTGCAGCTAAACGCCGCCTCTGCAGAAGAAGATCAACACATGCTTCTACAACGCTGCCTGTTTAGCCCCGCCCACCGATTCACACATGCAGTGTAAATAACGAGAAAGGCAAACGCAGGTCTACGCAGAAATCAAACGATAAAGATGGCTCGGAAGGAAACAAGACACTGCAGTGCCAAGTTGTGGAAAAACACAGTATTTGCATTGCCTTCCTTTTGATCCCAACATTAGGAAAGAGTGGATGAACATTGTTTTTAATGAAGTTCCAGACCACATCAGTAAGAACTTGGTCCTTTGTTTACTTCATTTTACCATGGATTCATTTACAAACAAGGCACAATTTGACAGGATTTTCAGAAAGATTGAAACAAGATGATGCTGTGCCAAATATATTGGATCCAACAGTAATGTCGCATCACACAAATGTGTGTGTATATATATATATATATATCATTTTATTTATTTTTTATAAATGTGGTCGCTATTGCTTTCTTATTACAGATTGTTTGATATGTACTGAGAATTTATGCGTCCATCTAAGAAGGATGTAGGCTGTCAAACATTCACAACTGTTAACCAATCATGGCAGTGGGTGTTTACTTCTGAGTCTACAATCCGCCATGCCTATTCAAACAGAGCGTTCTGATGAGCGGCTTCAAAACAAGACAGAAAATAGCCTATTACTTCAAAATGATGATGCTTTTTGTTGTAAAAATCTTGATAACATTATAATAGGTCCTCAGAGAACAGTATAAAATAATCAAAAAGGCAGTTTATGACCCTTTTAAGTATACCATTCTGATGAATAATTATCAGTGCATGCTTTTTAAAGTCTTTTGAATATTTCAGTGTTTTTTAAATGATTTACCAGTGCACATCATTGAAGTGTTTTTTAAAAAAATTTTTTTATTCACATGCCCTTTTAATTTCTCATCAAAATAGCTTCCCCTCCCGTTTGCAATGACATCTTTTCTCTGATGACGTGTACACCGGTATGAGGGCAGGACAAACTGTCACTCAAACATGATCGGGGCAATATCAAATGACAATGATCCCATTCCTGATAGACCAAATTAAATACCACCATAAATTTTTTGTTTGTTTGTTTTTCAAGATGCTGTTTCACTTGGATGTGTCAAAATAAGAAAAGATGTCTTATTTGCACATGTAGATCGCTTTGCTTCGTGGCATTTTAGGCCTTGCCTTACTGTACAGTCTAAGAAATACACCAACTGTCCTCAATCCTTCCTGCCTTGGAAAGCATTGATGGGATCAATTACAAATCCAATCATCCAGAGAAAGGCCCATGTGTTTCAGACGTGACTTTTGAGGTTGAGTTTTGTGTCATTCTTTTGATCCACAAGGTAGAGGTCAGGCTAATGGCTGTGTGTAACTAACCAGCGCTCGCTGTTCTGCTATGACACCGATCAAACATCCTCCTCTGCTATTGTCAAACATGGACGTCCTCCCTGTCCCTGCATCAAGGCGCCACTGTCCCATGCGTACGTGCTGAGACAGATGGACGCGCTGATTTGAATGTTTAAATAACAGTGCCGTCTACTACTGGTGCCATTTAGAAGGAAGCATGACATTTTTAAACCTTAGTCAAATTTCGCTGAATTAGTAAACATTTCGTAAAGGGATGTAAATGAGTTTCGCACAGTGGGAGGGATTTTCATTTGCAGACTTTCAAGAGCTCATTAGAGAGCTGTGTGTATACTTACTGGAAATGGGCAGACCAATTATGCGGCAGCAAGCAACAGAATTGGTATATAATAGATGGTTTTCTAATTTCAAATGAATATTTATAGGCAGAATTAGGAGGCGCTTGTCAGCTTTATAGAGATGGATACGGAAAAATTACAGACCTGACCCTGGAGTTGATTTCCACAAAGCTGTAGCCTTGTGCATGCGTTCACTGGAGGAGAGATGGTACTTATTAGTAATCACAGAAAGAAAAGATACAAAGGTGTGCTAGAAGGAAGCATGACATTTTTAAACCTTAGTCAAATTTCGCTGAATTAGTAAACATTTCGTAAAGGGATGTAAATGAGTTTCGCACAGTGGGAGGGATTTTCATTTGCAGACTTTCAAGAGCTCATTAGAGAGCTGTGTGTATACTTAGGAAATGGGCAGACCAATTATGCGGCAGCAGGCAACAGAATTGATATAATAGATGGTTTTCTAATTTCAAATGAATATTTATAGGCAGAATTAGGAGGCGCTTGTCAGCTTTATAGAGATGGATACGGAAAAATTACAGACCTGACCCTGGAGTTGATTTCCACAAAGCTGTAGCCTTGTGCATGCGTTCACTGGAGGAGAGATGGTACTTATTAGTAATCACAGAAAGAAAAGATACAAAGGTGTGCTGTTTTGAAAATGCTGATCTAGAAGAAAAATGAGGTACTCGAGGTTTCGTTTGACTAGTCATATGAGAGGTGTGTGATGTTTATGAGTCATTTTGGTTCTTTTCTGACTGTAGTGACACAGACACCAAGTCACAGACCCACGCGCAGTATAGAGGCGACAGGCACAAATCAGTTGTTGAGGGGTGAAGTCAGTGAGTCAGTCAGATGCAGGCGGTGTTGGGACAGCCCTGAGTGGTACGGTGTGACAGTGGATGGAGGGATCGATTCGGACTTTTGCAAGTAAGATTTCCACACCGTCTTGGCTGCGTACACTGGCCCTCATTCATGAAATGGGAGTAGAATGAGTTTCTGTGTGAATAGTATGTGACACCATTCTTTAGTGAATTGTCTCATTTCAACTGAATGGGTCGTTTTATGTACGAATGGATTGGTGAGCGAGTTTATATTTTAGCCTGTTCCCATGCTAGCTTGAAGTCATTCATAGGCTGATTTCCCTCAGAAGTTGAGAGGAGATTTTGGAAAACTTGTATGGAAACACTTGTTAGTGCTGCTTGTTAAAGGGGTCATATGATGCGATTTCACATTTTCCTTTCTCTTTGGAGTGTTACAAGTTGATTGTGCATTGATAAGATCCCTGAAGTTGCAAAGACTAAAGTCTCAAAACCAAAGAGATATTCTTTATCAAAGTTAAGACTCTGCCACGCCCCCCAAAAACAGCTCGTTCTAACACGCCCCCTCATATCTACCTCACTATGTGGAAATATTAACATAATGCCGCCCAAATGTGCCCGCAAAGAAAGAAGGCGTGGTTTCAGTAACCGCAGTTAGTGTTGAAGCAGCCATGTCAGGGAGACACTGTGTGTTTCTAGGCGAAAGCAAAAAGCACTTTATTTGGCCTTCCGAAAGTAGATGCATTTAGGCCTCTTTAAGATTACTTGCAACAGAACAGCAATGCATTTTATGGACGACCGTTTCGGGAACCTAGGAGAGGAGGTAATTCTGACTTTGCTATGACAATCTGGCGCTTCTGAATCAGCTACTGTTTTGTTATTAGTTTAAGTATTTGCTATTGACTGTTCAAATGCGGAGTTTTGCGCATCGTGTGTGCGTGCGTGTGTGTGTGAGAGTCAGAGAGGGAGAGAGACCAGCTTCATCACTGTGTCTGTCACGCGACTCTGTTCCCCTTTCGGGCTCTGTCTTTACATTTATTTTGAAAGATGAAGCTCGCGATTATGGTAAGGGGCGTTACATTTCCGACGAGTGCTTGCGGTGTTCGGCCAATCACAATGCACTGGGTCAACTGGCCAATCAGCACAGACTGCGCTTGTCGGAAGGAGGGACTTTGTAGAAAACGAAGCGTTTAAGAGAGGCGGGGCATAGAGGACCTTCAATAATGTACAGTATTTGAAAAATAATGTGTTTTTTGAACATTAAAGCATGTCAACATATTCTGTTGCACCAAATACACAAAATAATGATCTTTAAAAAAGCATCATATGACCCCTTTAAGGCAAATTGGTATCACTGGGCATTTTTCACGGTTTTTATTGTTAACTAAAATAACTAATTAACAAAAAATGTTTAATAGATTTAAGATATAAATATTAGATAAAAAAATTAAAACTTTAAAAACATTGAAATGTAGCCTTTGCAACTAACAGAAAAGCACTATAAAATAAACTGAATAAAAACCAATTTAACTTAGTCAAAAATGTATAAAACTGACAACGCGCACAACAAAATTATTTAAAACAAAACTCATATTAAATTGAAAACTGAAAATATAAAATTTAAGTGTATTTCAAAATATTTCAAATATTTATATAATGTATGAAATTTTTACTGTAAAGTCGTTTGTTAAAAAGACCGCTTAACCGTTTTCAACATAATAAAAATAAATGTTTCTTGAGCACCAAATCAGCATATTAGAATAACTTCTGAAGGATCATGTGACACTGAAAACTGGAGTAATGATTGCTGACAATTATATTGTAAAATATGTTAAAATGGAAAATAGAAATACATTTTAAATCACTAAATTTCAGTTTTTGCTGTATTTGGTTGCTTCAAAAATCTTACCTACCTGAAATTTTATCAACCGATTAATCGACTCATAACAATAAATGAATAATTATGGTGTTGGTAATTGTTTTGAGGTAGTTGGGGAATCCTCTAAGTGTTGTCTCTTAGGTAGTCTACAGTTGTTGTTTTTCTTTTAAAGTGGTCTGCTGGGAGGTTTGCGAACCATTGCTTTTAGCTTAAGTTCTGGGCATAAATGGTTACAAACTGTCACCTTGACCATCTTTGACATTTTTATCTTCCCATCTGTTTCTCAGACTCATTGCTTCCTCTGACTTGAACTCTCTGTCTCTCCCTCAGTCCTTTCATTGCCCCTCTCTTCTCGTGGTTAGAGAGTTCCCTTCTTAAACACTAGCGCTATTATTTTAACATCTCTCCACCCCCAAACCACCTCTCACACTGCTTAAGACATAAAGAAGGAACGAAAGAGAAAGAGGCTTTAGTCTTAAGATAATCATGACAGCACCGAGACGTTTTCACTGTGTGTCTCAGCAGGCATGGTGATCTGTTTAAACTGGGACACAGAGTTGATGCTACAGCTGTTGTGGGTGAGTAAATATTATGGTCGGGGGTCGCTGTCCTGCTCGCTCGGTCACAGGTGAAGATGAATGAATGGGGTCTCCTCTGGTTCTTCAGAGCAGGGTTTTGGTGTTTGTGGTGTTCGGTCTCAGCTGAGATTCAAAGGACTGTGATTTGTGTTCTCTCCTGATCAGCCTGTTTTTCAGGGTGAGCGGTGGCTCAGACAGCTCTCAGCCCTGCGGCCTGTTTGAGGGTGTGCTTGCTGTGTGTGTGTGTGTGTTTTAGTAAGGGTGTGATGCTATTTTGCTTGACTTCATCTTCAAGGCTGTTGCCTAGAAAGTAGGTTATTCATTTGTCCTCACACATTAGGTTGTTGGTTGAGGTGTTATGCACATTGAAAGTTTGTCTATAACAATTTCGTCCACATTTTCATGTGAATTTTGTGAAAGATTAAAAGAGATTTTTCTAAAACATGAACAAACTACAGTCAAATCATTTACTAAATAAATTGGAAGGGTGTGTGTGTGTGTGTATGTGTGTGTATATATATATATATATATATATATATATATATGCATGCATGCATACATACACTCTTTGGTGATCCTTCAGAAATCAATCATTAAGAAACATTTTATTGTTATTAATTGAAAACAGATGTGCTGCTTATTTTTTTGTGGAAATTGTAATATTTTATTCAGGATTCTTTTGATTAAGATTAAAAACAGCGTTTATTTGAAATATAATTTTTTTTGTAACAATGTAAAATTTTAACTTAACCAAACGCATTCTATATGAGATAAATCAGATATACATCAAATAAACACAATATTACAATGTACAATTGCACAAAAGGCTGCAAACGAACAGCGCGCATCTGAAGTGTCTCTGAAGGAAATAATGCATTATTTATCGGCTTTAAGATATCGGCCAAATTTTCTTATCAGGCCGATACCGATAACAGAAAAAATGAGCCGATATGGGCCGATACCGATATGGTGGCCGATATATCGTGCATCCCTACTCAAGACTAGCAGCAGAGAGCGGTCAGGCTCATCTGTGCACACACACACACACTTTTCTCTCGCCTGTACACCTGGTGCTTTGTCCTCGCCCCGTGCTGCTAAAGGCAGAGCTAAACACTGCCCCTCCTGACGACTTCAAACGAGGAAAGAGAGGGGAGGAGGAGTAGCCGGCTCTTTTGATCTTGCTCTCCTCTGTTTTGTCCTCTCTCAATTTGTCCCCCTCTTTTCCCTATTTTTTCTGGATGAGATGTTCTCCTATCTCTGCCGCAAATTCTGAAGGTGTTTTTATATGCAATGGCTGCAAAACATCTAGAGTACTGCAGTGATTTACGTGTTTTGTGGGCCAACCAGAAAATCACCCTGATTCCCTTGACAAAAACCCTATAGGATTGTTCCATTAGATTACTGCAAGAAAATAAGCTCTGTGACAAAAGTTTATGATTCTTACATGTTTTGTTAATAATTATAATCTTAACAAATTTACACAACTTTTACATTTTGATACCTAAATACATTTGCCAGAAGTAAAAAGCTAAGCTTCTGACAGCTCTTTCAGTCTTTATTTAAAAATATTTTCCCTGAAAGTTTGAGTTGAATAGTTTGCAAGAGCTCAGTTGTGAGAGTTTAAAAGCAGACTAGTGACTGTTTAGCGTGATGAAGGTTAATGTCCAAGAAAACCTCTGTTGTCCCATTTCGCTACGTGTTAGCATCTGCCTTTTTCAAGACAAATAAAATCATTACTGATGTGTTTTATGCCAGAATAAAATGTTAAAATATCTTGAGCTTGTATTAACCATAGACATTTCACCAAAAACTCATTTAAAAATCCTGTTGTATTTTGAATCTCACTGAATTCGATGGAAAAAATCCAACGAAGTGACATTGTAAACTAATTATTTATCTAATGGTTTTCATAGAACTAACTTCACTTTTATGAGCCATTTTGTCCATTTATTTTAACCAGCTGGGAGCAAGGTTATTTTAGTTGGTCTATGAAGTCATTTTTTTACACCGTTGTCCTAGGTATAGTTCATCACATTAACTGTGGGCATTAGAACTGGGAGTCAATCTCAAAAAGAAGTGGTTCTTAGATTCCAAGGCATTGGGAGTCGATTCTAACATTGATAGCTGATTCTGTTCAGGGGCCTTATATTTGAATCCTCTCAGCTAGTACATGGGATTGATTCAGTTGACCAAAAATACACATTCAGATTACTGGTTCATTCTGTGCTTTCATACAGTAGTTTATATGATTACGCTCATGGGTGTTGACAAACAAGTATCTTTTTGAGTATTATGAGTGATTCTTTTAATCATGGACTCAGATTCATTAAAAAGTAATTCACAACCAAAACAACATAAAAGCACAGATTTGAAAAAGACAGCAGCTAAATTATATTTTGGCAATTGTTCTGTCAGTGATAATAGGCTAAAACATATTTATATTGCACTGCGGGTAGATCAGTTTACTTGTTCTGCATGATGTTTAATGTCCCTGACAACCTCTGTAGTCCCATTTAGCCACTTGTTAGCAACCGCCTTTGTCAGTGAAATCTTAGAGGGTGTATTACTGATATATTTTGTGTCATAGAATAAAACATGAAGTTATCTTGTGTTTATGTTAACCACAGAGTATATTTTAGGCATTTAACCAATAACCCATTCAAAAAAACCTTTCGACTGCATGCCGATGTAACCGGAAATGCTAACTCGTTTCCGGGTTTTGGTCTACAAAAATGTGTCATCCCTGCAGCACTCTGTTTGGATACGTAAGTCACACCACATACATGCTTTATATTGCACTGATTGCTTAGAAATCTTTTTTTTAAATAAAAAAAGAAGGTTTTATTTAGACTCCCTAATGAAAATTTTGCATTTGATGTTTGGCAATCAGAAACAGTCAAAATACTTTGTTTTCATTTTGAACAAACTTATCTGTTGATTTATCCTTAAAAGTCTAACAGACTTCCCTACATGTTTTGCTATTTCTTTCTGTGTAAATGCCATTAGGTTGATATTTTGTTCAGTGACATTCATACTTTGTAAGTGTGTCCAAATGCTTTTTGATGCTGCTGTGTATCTTGTGTTGGTCTTGGCCTGGGTTCACTTTGAAGATACACATGTTCATAAGTAACGGGAGTAAGTAAGAGATTAATCTGTATGTCTGGCTTCGGGCTGTGATAGAAAGCATGTCTGGATCTGTTCAGGCTCAACTCGGATGTGTTTTCTTTTCCTGATGATCGGTAGTACGTATCCCAGCAGAGACGCTAATGGAGCTAATAGTGTGTCCGTTCTGCCTTAGATCGTGCACTGTCAGTCTCCTTGTTGAATGTGTTTTCTGTCTCTCTCAGGTGAGATGGTGAGAGGGGGGAGGGAGTGAGGCCATGGGCTGCACCTCGGCTAAGCAGGTGTCGGCTGTGCCCAACGACGAAGAGGGCCGGGGCAAAGCCTACAGCAACGGCGACCTCTTCACTGGTCAGTTACAAACACACACACACATAACTTCATTGGGAAAGTACACATTCATGTATAACAAAACAATTTTTCAGAAGCATCAGAATTATTGAACACTATAGGCTACAGATAATAACGTTAATTGCTTTACCTAAGGATAGCGTATCTAATTTTTTAAAATCTGGACTGGTAATCAAACTATTGTAGGTTTAAATCCTATAATAGGCAAGGCATGAACTATTACCATTCTGGCCTTAAGCAAAATGTTTAAGGGAATATTTCACCCAAGAATTAAAATTCTGCTCATTTACTCACCCTCACGTCATTCCAAAATTGTTTGACTTTCTTTTTTTGAAACACAAAAGATGGGATTTTGAAAAATATCTTTTCAAATGTTTTTTTGTCCACCTAATGCAAGTCAATAGGGTCCAGTGTTGTTTAGAAGCCAACGTTCTCCAAAATATTGTATGCTCCAGCAGAAAGGAAATCCTATAGGATTGATGACAGAATTTTTATTTTTGGGGTTTAAAGGCATGGTAGGTGATTTGGTTCAAAAACATTTTTTGTTATGCTGGTTGAAAGTGTCTTCACATCCCGATAACAATCACAATAAAAAAGTTAAGTGGTCTATATCGTCTGTGGAAGGCGTACACTGTAAAAAAATAAATAGTTGAGAAAACGTAAAACGATTCTCTCAACAATAGTTTTTCATTTCTTCTCGGTAAAGATACATCGTTTAGCCAGTGTAAATTTGTTTGTTCATACAATGCTGATTGTCTTATTTTGCTAATAGAAAAATTCTTGTCACAGCAACTGAAACCGTAATTGCTGTCGTTGAGGTAATTAATTTGTTTCTGTTTCCTGGATGAAAAAAAATTGTTGTATAAAAAGTCACCACATTATCAATGTTATGTTTATTTACGAATGGTAAACAGTGAATTGTTATAGAAACCTTAATGGATAACTTAGTCTAATATGTAGACAGCGTTGTCTTTGTTTGTTAAACATCTTACAAGACTAAGATTTCTAGGAAATGGATATAAGTGGTTGAACATACTCTAGGCCTCAAAACACAAACCTCAAGAACGGTGACAGTACAACAAATAACTAACAATAATGACAAAACTACAACAAAAAAGTTAATGAAGTCAGCAAAAAGCAAAACAATAATCCTATAACAGTAACTGCATAATTTATTCATGCTGCAATGCATGCTGGGAACTGACAAGGTCTTAACATTTCAACAATATGAAATTCTTGGTTCAGACAACTGTGTTTGACTAGTTGGGACAACATTTGAGGTAATTTTGTTGGTCTTACAAGGGTTTTTATGTAGTTTCAAGAAAATAGCATTTTGTTTTTTTAGTGTTTGAGACTCAATGTTTCCTATACTGGAAAATATGCAGTTGCATTTTTTTACAGTGCAGGACCATAAAATGTTCGTCCAATCATATTTTTTGATCCGAGGACAATGATAGGCTGTTCTACCTGCCTGTCAACATATGTATTTGCATATCTCCACGCACCCTGTTCACGCTGTCTGACATTATACGTCAAAAGGCATATTTACTGTAATATTATGCACTTTGTACTGTAATGTTTTCTCACCGGTGAATGAGACATGAAGTAATCTGACAGCATTGAGTTGTCATCTTTCATTGTGACGCTGGTTTGCCTCTGGTCTACCTGTGTGTGTTCATGTGTTTTGGGGTAGGCATAGCTTTGGAGAATAAATAAGAGAGTCCGCTCAATGATTAATTGGTCATTTCCATACAACTGGCTTTTATGTGTCCAAAATGAAAGGTTTTTATTGGACATCACTGTCCACAGTCTCTTAAATAGCCAGAGATTTGATTCATTTCCATGGGAGGCTGTCACATTTTGAGAATGTAATTTCTCCACTGGACTATTGTTGATGGATAAGAGCCTGCTTTTCAGTCTGTTTTTTTGGTTTTGTCCCAGTTAATATACTTGGACTATGCTTTACATTTATGTACCTTGCTAATAAGGGGAAAGTGTACACTTTGGAATGTAGTATTGGGACACCTTATCATAAAATTATCTTGATTACACAGACCAACCTCTGTTGTGTACTGTTTGCGTGCAAGCATTAGCTAAATTTGTTATCTTAAAACTACTTTCAAGTTCATACATAGTTTAAACATGACTCTTCTCTTTCATAGGGTAATTGTGGGTAATATTAGCTCAAAACGGGGCTTTTTTGGTATAGTTTAGTGTACTATGATTTTTGGATGTGTATTTGAAAGAGTCAGTGAAGGATTTTTCAAACTGGTAACCTGTGAGTCGAGCAGTCTTTTTGAACGATTCATTAAACAAACCAGCTCAAGTCACAAGAGTCATTGGCTAGTGAATTGAACTACATTTACTCAGACTGTATGTTTTTGATTCAGTAAAACAAACTCAAACATTTGGCAGTAGTTGTTTTTATTGCTGGCCAACCCAATGCTTGAAGCTAAATGCATAATGTAATGCTTTGAATAGTCAGTTGGAACAGGCTCCAGCAGTGATGGCTCCATCCATGTTATTCAAGCAGACCTGATATGTGAGAAGTAATTCAAACGTAAGGGACAGACAGACAGACATCTTTGAACATCGCTGGCATTGA
Source organism: Sinocyclocheilus grahami (assembly GCF_001515645.1). NCBI lineage: Eukaryota > Metazoa > Chordata > Actinopteri > Cypriniformes > Cyprinidae > Sinocyclocheilus > Sinocyclocheilus grahami. The sequence continues at coordinate 870,815 of NW_015505254.1, read as the reverse complement.
CATAGGCTGTTTTTACCAATCATTCAAGACTCATTCGAGATTAAATGTTAAGCAGAACAAATAGCCAGTTAAGTCATTTATGTCCAGGCAGTGAATAATGTTTTACAATGTTTTGGGAAGCTGATTACATTCTGGGAATTCTTGGTTGCATCCTTCTGAGCAGTCATACTGATGTGTGTGTCTATGTAAAGACTGTCAGCTACATCTGTGCCAACCGGCGTGTGTTTTGAGGATAACGTTATCAGCTGGAGTGAGTGACGACTCATTCCTGTGAGTGTGTTCACTGAGTTTTGTGTGTGTGAGAGGGTGTAAATATGTTTTACAGGGTTTAGATAACAGCAGCGCTTAGTGTGCGACCTGTGAGAGAGTGACAGAGATTATAGGAGATTAAGAATTAGTGGTAAAACAGCAGAAAATCCACACAGGAAACTCTCGATGAGCAGCCACAGGAGGCTGCCGCCTACCCGCTCTCCCTCTCTCTCCCTCTTCCTGCCATGTTCTTTTCTCGGTCTCTAAGGATTCCGAGTGTGTGAGATGGTGGGGAACGGTCTGAGAACGAGGGAGAGAGTGAGTGACGTGGGATCACAAACTCCCATTTTTCCTCCCCTGGCATTTATCCCTCCCTCTGCATATCTGTCGTTCTTCTCAAGGCCACACTTTGCTTGTTTCCTTCCTTCCTTTGCGATGGGCTGTCTCCTTTTCGTTATTCTGCCTACGTTTCTGCCCGCCTTCCCATTACCTAAGCTATTTTACTTCGTTCTCTTCTCTCTTTTTTTTTCACCCATGGTATCCCTTTCTGTTTCTCATACAGTGCTCTCTTTAGCCATGTTCAAGAGAGAGTACTTCAAACCACTAATATTTCTGTTGTGTATATATAGTATGTACATAGCCGTTCAAAAGTTGATCAGCAATTTTTTATATATATTTTTTTTTTGTTGAAAGAAATTAACAGTTTTATTCAGCAAGGATGCATTAATTTGATCAAGTGTGACTTTCTATTCATCAAAGTATCCTGAAAAAAGTATCATGGTGTCTACAAAAATATTAATCAAAACAACTGTTTTCAACATTGATAATAAAAAGAAATGCTTCTGGAGCATCAAAAGCAGCATGTCCGAATGATTTCTGAAGGATCATGTGAGTCTAAAGACTAGAATAATGGCTGCTAAAATTTTGACATTTGACATTGTAGGAATAAATTACATTTGAAAAATATATTAAAATACAAAACAGTTATTTTAAATTGTAATAATATTTTGCAGTACTACTGTTTTTTCTTTATTTCTGAGGAAATAAATGTAGCCCTGGTGAGCATATAGAGCAACATTTCTCATTTTTGTGAGGTATTTCTTCTATTATTTATTTATTTCAGCTATATTTCAATTGCCAAAAACTATTTTTAATAATTTTAGTTAACAAGAACGCTAGCTAGTATACAATTTTAATCGTACATATTTGCTGCTTTTTATGAAGAACTTATTGACCAATAATAATGTACATAATATACGAATGCATGTGTGTATTATCAATGCAATTTGAACATGCTACATCCACAGTGTTAACACTGTCATGTGACATCAGCCTTATTGTTTTTCTCCACTGTTTAAGAACACTAACTCCTGTCCCGTGGCCTCGTGGGATAGTGTCGTTATTTAGCTAATCATTTGACAATGTTTTGATCATAGGGAAGTACCGGTAGTCATGTAGGGGCTACTTCTCTGAGTTCTGCACTTCCTCTTGTTATGTTTTGAGGATGTGAGTGTTTATACTGTATCTTCTGGTCCTCATCTCTTTCGTTCTGTGTGTGAGATCTGTAGGCTCATGTGGCGTTCTGATAATCTGAGTGAACTCTAAGGCACTACAACAGATTGATGAGTATTATATTCACCAGTGCGAACAGAGCAGTGACTTGGTTACTGTGAATTATTGCGAACTCCCCCCTTCTTCTCGCTCTATCTGTCTATCTTTATGTCTCTCACTCGCTATTTTTCTTTCTTTCTGCTGCCAGCCCGATGTCCTTCTTTCCACTGCCCTTCCCGGCTGTCAGTCAAACAGCTCTATCAATAGAACAGAGGAAGACCGCTTTCGCCCCACTCTCTCTCAACTCTCAGCTCTCGCCCTGGCTTGATTAGTGCCAACAGACTGTTTACGAGTCAAACTGTGTCAGTGTTCAGGCAGTGATTGTGTGTGCGTGTGTCCTCATCTGTGATTCAGCGCTTAGTCGATCCCAACAACACACAAGATCTCTAGCACGCACAATGACAGGAAAGGCCGAGCTGCCCTAATACAAACAAGAGAGGCAGCAGGCGGAGAATATGCTGTCTGGTTACATGTGAGCTGCACTGAGCTGTTGAGATTGGTGTGTGAGTGTGCTGCCAGTCTTTACTGGGGCATTCACGTTGACGCCGATTTGCACCGACAAAGTGACCAGAAGACATATGATTTTTAACAAGAGCCGGCCATATCTGACATGACCGTTTGCAGTGCGATGAGAAAAGTTTACTAGTTCTACTATTAAAACTGGGTGTTGATTCATCTTGTTACTTGGTACTGTGTTATAATTTACATTTTACTTTAGTTTGAAAAAAATTTTCTTTGGATGATGCTGTAAGTTGTTTTAGATGCATTTAATCCAGTAACTTGTCTTTTTGACCTACTTATTAAAAGAACCAGCTTGTAAGAGTCATTTGTTTTTTTAATCTGGCTACTGCGCATTTTGCATCTTTGGTTTATTAAAAAGAACCAGCACATAAGAAAATTATTTATTTATTTATTCACACTACATTGTTGCATGCCGTTTTAATATGATGTACTGCATGTACTATTATAGTATTTATTAAAAAAAATAAAATAAAAAAAAATTGTAATTTACATTTTATAAAATTTTATGGCCTTTTTCCGTTTTTATTATAATTTGGTTTTTATTTCAGTTTTAGCACTTTAACTTAAAATGAGAAATTTTGCCTTGACAACTAACTAAAATAAAATAAGTTTTTAGTCTGATATTTGTTTCAATTAATGAAAATGATTTTTAATAGATTAAGTTAACGATAACAATACTCTTGCACACTGTATGTTTGTTTTTTTTTGCGATTACTTCCTGGTACAGTCTTTTATTGCATAATAAATACATTCTGCCTACTCATTCATAACGTAATATTCGTAAAAGATTGATTTTAGGAATAGGTATAGAATCCATGTTAACATTTTTTATAAGCAATTTCATTGTTTTATATTATTTATTCTGCATGATTTAATATCTTCCGGTCATTGCAAATGCATTTGGCAGATGCTTTTATCCAATGCAACAATGTCAAGGTTTACATTAATATGTTTGTTTTTCCTATAAATCAAACCCATGACTTTGGGGTTGCCTAGTGCCTTGCATTACCAACTTAGCTTTATTAAGTTTGCAGGGTGATTAGTTTTAGAAAAAAAATGATGCATGGAAAACTCAGATATTGCCAGGATTGATTCATGCATCATTAAGATACATAATGCATTTCAGAAATGTTACTACAGTCAAATCTTTCCCCTCCATTTGATTCTAGAGACAAAAAACTGATTTATTTCCATTTAATTGTAATCGGATTATTGCTAGTTTTGCAAGTTAACAATAACAGGCCACCCAGCAGTAGGAACGCCCTATATGGCCCAATAATACAGCCACTCATCGACCTTCAGCGATAAAACCACTATATGTTTGAACAAAGCATAAGAGGGTGTGTGTGTACACATGGCTTACTGTCAGGCTGTGGTTAATACATTTCATACAGCCATTTTTCAAAGTCACCAAGTGACTGCGTTCACAAAGCGACTGTTTAGCTAATGTTTTTAACAGCAACGGACGTACAGTAGCACAACAGATCATCTCGGTGACACTCTGCCTTCTGAGGTTTAGACACATGACTTCAGATGTTTAACAACTGATCTTTAACCAGAGGCATGGTATCGGTCATGTGTCTAAAGGTAGCGCAAAACGTGTCTCTTGGGTTTTTTTTTCCTTTTTCCTAACTCTTCTCTGTTCCGCCATAACGTTAGCGAGTAATCTTCCACCTACTATCAAAGAGAGTGCGAGATTGACAAACTCCCTTCCTTTGCGGTGGACTCACTGTGTTAACAGACGCCCACTTACAGAATAGCTTCAGGGCAAAGCTTCTCCACACTGATTCTAAAAGTAAAGCAGCCCACTCATGTTCCTCAGACACGCCACTCAGAGCACTGAACACATCTGAAATTAGGCCAGAAGGTAAAAGTGAGAGGAAGACGGGCTTCTGGAGCTGTGTTGTTGTCCGATTTGTTTCGATTTAGCCGAACGAGCAGCCAGACAGCTAAATTACCTGGTCGTCAGAAGGCATCTTGTCATGAACACAGAAAAAGAGAAGAATAAACATGGGAGGCCTAGTGATTAACATGTATGGTGTGATATTTCGCTCTGAAAATGTAAATAAATTTTTTCAGCTTTATTTAAAAGAATTTGGGGGGGGGGGGGCTTTACATGCTGCAGTCTCACGAAATTGTCAGAAATTATATGTAATACCACTCGGCTTTACATAAACCATGTCAATAATTGTAAGTATTTTCTCTATAATTGCTAACATCATATTGACCCTTTTTTGCTAAGTAGATATAAAATGTTTGATGAGGAATCAAGTTCCTTGACATTATTCATTCATTTATTCATCAGAAGGACTAACAAGAAGTATAAAATGTAGAAAAATATCCCAAACCCTGAGCTGTGTGTCGCACCTGTCGTTCTGCATATCCATCTGAAGGATGCCAACATTAAGAGAGTGATTGAAGTTTATTTTTAACAACATGCTTGATCACATCTAACCTTAAGCATGTGTTTTTTTAAAATTATTATTTATTTATTTTAATTTTTGCAAAGAGGTTGTTCGTTAAAGACGGGGCAAAAAAGCAGTTTTGAACCCAACAGCAAACTCCCTGATCGTGTCTAAACATAGTTAATCTTCTTTCTGCTCATTTAGTGAAAAATTTGGAATGCAAAAAAGACTGTGGTCTAATTGAGCATTTTTAGTGATGCCATAAATGAATGACTGAATTTGTGTGTGTTTTGTTTTTTGAAATTGGCAGTTGGTTCACATAGTTAGAACTGCCCAGCTCTATCTTCAGGGGTTAAACACTGAAATGGAAAAATCGGAGATGGTGTAAAAATATCTTTGCCTTGGTACTGTCATACTCATGAGTCATAACACAAGAAGCAGGCACAGAACTGCCTACCATCACAGCCTTAAGAAATTGAATGGCCTAATAAAAGTATCACCTCTATATTCAGAGTGTTTAATTTTATGAATAAAATATTTATATATAAATATTCACTACCCTGCCATTCTTTAACACATCCCATGATGCTCAGAAATCCAGCTTGCAACATCTCATTCTCCATCATTTTCTATCCTCACTCTACTTCAATATTATGTCATACTTCAGTATAATAGTTTAAAATAATAAAAGTCGCACAGAGGCCAACCTTATTTCTGTCTATTGAGAAAGCGAGCGTCCTTCTAACCATCAGGTCCTAAAGGTCGGCATCATGCTGTTATCACTAATTAGCCAATCAAAATATCCCTACATAAGAGAACCTCTCATCTTATCGCCAAAAATAGTCCGTCTGGAACATACTAAACTGACAAAATGTCACTCTCTCTCATGGTGAGCAACTCCCAAATCCTACGTTTCTCTGAGATGTGTGCTTCACGGATGATTCTCGTCTTGAAAAGATGGATTAGGAATGATATGTTCCTCAGATCTCCTTTTTTGGTAATGCTATCACCCTAATTGCGTATATGCGAGTGTGTGTGAGAAGAGAGATGTATCCGTATGTATGCATGTATATGCTCTTTGAGAACCAGGAGACCTGTTTTGTGTAACACAGAACAGCCAAATCAATTAAAGTTTGGTTTTAATTTGTGTGTGATGTTTCTCCTTGGTTTGGTTGAGTGTGTGTGTGTGTGTGTTTGTCAGCATGTTGAAGCGTGGTCTTTTGTGCAGAGACATGTTTACATTCCTCAAGCTGTGAAAGACTGGCGGCGTTGCTCTCTCTCTTTTTCTCTCTCCTTTTATATTCCTCTTTTTGTTTTTCTTTCTCCTTTTTCTCACTTTTTTGTGCTTGTGCTGATGGGCCGCACTGAGTAACATTCACAGGCTGCCCACTCCAGCTGTCATGATGGTAACTGACAGGGAGTTCACAGTGAGAAAAGGAGAGAAAGACGGATAGAGGAGAAGATAAACAGAGATTGAGTGGGCTGTGATTGCTTCACGCTGATTTGTAGACCGAGTAAAAGACGGATTTATGTATATGTGTGGGTGTGTGTATGTGTTATGAGGAAGTGAATGCATGGACATGCAAGTATGTACATGGCCGTTGGTAATTACCGATAGCTGGGAAAGGGCAAAATCCAAAACGTTCATCTGTTAGAGCTGTTGTTTCAAATGTGAATTCTCTCTCACATTGTTCCAAACCAAAAAAAGGTGTTGAAGAATATGACACCTCTTTTCAGTATAATGAGAGCGAAGGTGGAATAAAGCTGTCAAGCTCCAAAATTACAAAAAGGACCATAAATGTATGTAAAAGTGGTCCTAAAAGTGAAGACCGAATGTATATGTTGTATACCGTATACATATACAATGTAAGTTCATGAGAGAAGTGTCGATGCCTGATTCATGAATGATTAATTTTTTTGAATCAGATATTTTCAATGAATCTGATGTTCATGAATCAGGCTGATTTGATTCTCAAGTTCAACTCACTGACTCAGTACAACATTTAGTTGAAGGGCAAGCTTATCAGACATTAATTACCTTTCTTTTCACACAAATCTATCATCTATATAAGACTTTCAATATACCACAAGTCATATGGGCTATTTTATTAAACTTTTATGGTGATTTTGTGTCTTTTACACAAAGTCCCCATTCATTGTAACTGAATGGAAAAAATACCAGTACATTTTTTTGAAATGTCGTCTTTTGAGTTCCACTTAAGAAAGAAAATCATATAGGTTTGGAATGACATTATGATAGAAGTTTCATTTCTCTGTGAATCTTTTCTTTAACAGTACAAGAATGAACCTCTTATTTGTGTTTCTCTTGCTATCATTGTAGATGAATATAAGATGAAGGGAGTGGAGGAGGTGAAGTACATGCGTGGAGAAGAAGACCGAGTAAACGCACGCAACCAGGAGAACCTGGTGAGATACAAAACATGCCTGCGCAGTTGCGCACACACCTGGGAAATTCTTCCTGTGCAGTGGTGTCCATCATATTTTTGCTTAGTATTCACACACACTGCTTGAGGCTCATATGCCCATTGTTGGCTTATACATTGTGAGGTAAAACTAAGCGTATGCAGTGCACACGTGTGCCGACATGTTTGGAATGTCGGAGTGGGAAATTCTAAAAAAAATTTCCTCTTTTGTCACAGACTCTCACTCTCATGCTTAGACATTCACATTACCAGACAAAATGTAATATTCTGGAGTTTCTACATGCATTTTTCTTACAAAATTTCAAAAGATGTCTGGACTTATCTGGACTGATTCTTTCTCTAATGAGGAAGCTATGTATTCTTTTTCTTAATAATACTAATGATTTTAGAGATTTTGTTGTTTTTGAGCCATAAAACAATACACTCTTACACATGCATATTGTTTTTTTTTTTTTTTCTCGCTTAACTAATAATGTTAAGGTTTCTTGTATAATGACCTAAGCTGTCTGTTTAGCTACTTTACTTTTAACACTATGTAAGTTACCCTGTTATGATTGGCTAACCTTTTCACCTGTTAAAAGAGTAATAATGTCACTGCCAAGTTATTAAATATTGGCATTGACATGAAAATGTTGGTCATCATATGTTAATGTTATATGTTAATATACTCAGTGGGGGTGTAAAATGCTTCATTACTTACTTCATTTTTTTTTTATTTCTTATCCAAAATACAGTTCTCAAGATATTTCAAATGTAATAATCCACAATTTCAGATTCCCAATGTATTTTTTGCATGGAAAACCTTGAAAAGAATTATAATATATATTGATATATATCAAAACAATCAAATAAAACCAAATTTCACATGCATCATATCATTTAGTGATCATCATAAAATTATTGTCCTGTTTCTACCCCTTTTTGCATCTTAGTTTCCATAAATTATCTGCTTGCATTGTGAACGAGTATGTCCACGTAGTACATTTCAAATAGAGCAGGAAAAATCCCTTTTCCATGATAATTCCCCCTTTAAACTGCCTGGCTTAATGAAGTTGTACAGGCAGAGCAGGTGTTCAGATGCCCATGTTCCGATAAGGGGGGCGAGAGGAGAATAGAGACGCAGTGAAAGCGAGGGCAGCCCTCTCTCTCGCTGTCTCTCAGCAGGGCAGCATTCTCATTAGCAGTGGCCAGAGGAAGGTCACTCCCAGGGCCTCTGTGTCACGCTGTGTTCCAGGCGAAGAAGCTGGTTCTGGCCCACGTCCAGAAGCCGACAGGGCCTCTGCACCAGAGGGCCACCAGGGACTGAATTTGGCTTTGTTTTGAACAGTAGTAAGGGAAAACGTGTTCATTCCGGGTGTGTTTGCAGGAGAAGAGCTCGACGCAGCACAGGACCAAACAGCACAAAGAGGTGCCTGGGCCCAGCGCCAACAAGACGAAGTGAGTGGGTTTATACATGTGCCTTTCTGTTTACAGAGTGCGTGTGCTTCTGTTTGTTTTGTGTGTGCGGGTGAGGGCATTAAAGTTCTTGCTCTGTCAAAAACGTGCTAGAAGTCTGTAAATTGTGTGTGGTTTGTTTTGCTTTGTGGCCTGTCTTATCCCCTCTGGATCTCATTTGCATGTTCTGTTCGAGCGTGATGTGCCATGTTTCGTAACTTATTGTATGTAAACATGTGTTTCTTGCCTTCGGATGTAATTGTCAGTTTCAAAGTGTTTTATTGCCATAATTATTTCAAGTGAAATTGCATTTCTAACGCATCAATAACACAATTGTGATGTAAATAAAAAGGCTAACACTTTATAATTCTTTTTTGTTAAAAGTCATTTAAAGGAATAGTTCCACCATAGATGAACATATCATTTATTCACCCTCATGTAGTTTTAAACTATTGATGACAAATGAACTGGGGAAAAAAAACTGCGATAATATCTGTGATTAATATCATTTTCGTTGAATTTATTTGGCCACTATAATTATGTAGTGAAAATCGTGACAGCCCTATTTGAAACCCATATTTTCAAAGTAAAATAAATGGAGAGTTTTCAGCAAATAATGACTCAAATGTTTGTTTATTCCTTAAACAGAGGTGTCGTAAACTTTTATTTATTTAGTTAGTTGGTTGGAGCTAAACTGCCTCAGTCCCCATTCTGATTTGTGTTTATATGGAAAAGAGCAGCATGAACTTTCTGCAAAATATTGTAGTGCTCAATTGAAGAAGAAAACATACAGGTCTTATTACAAAATCTAGGTAAATGAAGTAAGAACTAAATAATTTTTGGGTGATACGTTTAGCTATTTATTAAACATGTTTCAAAACATCTACAACTATTTACGTGTAAACTAATTTATGATCCGTTAACCATTAATATTTTATTTGTTTATGACTTAATGGACTTTAATGTTCACTGAGCTTTGAATGCTACGGACACATTAAACAGAAAGTTAATACATATGGTGTTCAAAATGTCTGGAGGTAAAGAAATTGTGTTTGAGGGAATGTTCTTTAAGAATGAACAGTTCATTATTGTTTTGTGTGTGTCGATAGAGTAATGCTCAGTTAATGTGCTATGTGTGTGTGTGTGGAGGCAAGGGTTTATAGTCCCTGCTGTAATGTCTATAAAAATGATTCCTGCCCAGCCACTCTGGATCCTACAGGAGCTGGTAGCTTTGTGTGTGTGAGAGAGTGTGTATTTGTGTTCTTTATGCTTGTTGTAATGGAAAATTCTAGTGTATTTGTTGCTTCCCCTCTCCTACCCCCACTAACTTCCTCCCTCTCTCTCTCTCTCTCTCTCTCTCTCTCTCTCTCCCTCTATATGTCAGAGTCTCAGCTG
>NW_015505254.1:829180-860649 GCF_001515645.1 Sinocyclocheilus grahami | reverse complement strand
TCTTTGCTGCCTAAAAAATCGAAAAGAGCTGCATGCTATACTTGTAGCGATGTACCCATTTCCCCTCCCGCTGTGAGCACAGATGCACACGCCCCCCTCCCCCCCCCCCTCTCTCTCTCTCTCTCTCTCTCTCTCTCTCTCTCTCTCTCTCTCTCTCTCTCAGCATACATACGTCAGAGAGTCAGCTGGAGTTCTTCAGAATGCTGGATGAGAAGATTGAGAAGGTAAGGGAGGGAGGAAAAGAATGAGGCACAGAAGTAAAGCAGGCAGCAGATGGGATAGAGATTTTAAAGGGCCAGTGTACATTAAACCACCCTTCAGAGGACTGTTCATTTATCTAGATTGTGACATTTAAAAGATTGTTTTGTCCTTCAGACTGTCTGGTACTTCCTGTAGACCTCTGGAGATAAAATGTTATATTTATGGCTCTGCCTTTTTCCCAGTACTTCCTTCTTTCCCTCTCTTATCTGTCTTTGTCTCTCTCTTAAGGTCTGAGATCAATTGGAATAAAATGTATTAAAGGGGTCATATGATGCGATTTCAATTTTTCCTTTCTCTTTGGAGTGTTACAAGCTCTTGGTGCATAAAGAAGATCTGTAAAGTTGCAAAGACTAAAGTCTCAAATCCAAAGAGATATTCTTTATAAAAGTTAAGAGTCAAGCACGCCTACCTAAAACGGCTCGTTCTAACACGCCCCCACATACCTATGTCACTATCTGGGAAGATTTGCATAACGCCGCCCAAATGTTCACGCAAAGAAAGAAGGCGTAGCTTTTATTCTCGCTGTAGTATTGTTGTTGCCGCCACCGCCATGTCGTGAAGGCGCTGTTTCTCGTGAAAGCGAAACTACTTTGGTTGGCCTTCCAAAAGAGGACGATATCCGCTTTGTCATGCCTGGAGCTGATCCGTGCTGGTCGCTGAGGAAATACATCAACTTAGCGCTGTCGATCGCCGGATCAGCTTTCACTGTGGATGAAGTGGAGTCCAGCCCGGGGTCGTCACACGTGGTTGCCGCATGTAGTTCATCGAATCCGCCGGCCGTGCCGTTCTCAAGCCCACCCGCCTCTGCTCACTCAAGCCGGCCTCCGCATACTCTAGGCCGCGGCTCACTCTAGGCCTCCAGCCTCCGCTCACTCAAGGCCGCGGTGTGTGATGCTTTTTTGTTGTGAAAGCGAAACTACTTTGTTTGGCCTTCCAAAAGAAGACACGACTAGAAATCAGTGGTTAAGTTGTATTTACAACACTGTTCCAGAACAGTTTAACCCAAATATTCAGATGTGTCCAGCGCATTTTACGGAGGACTTTTTCCTGATCCTTGAAGAGTAGACTACAATGCTGGCTGTTCTGACTCACAGACTGTAAGTACGTTTTTTATATTTAAAGAATTTGCCACTGACGATTCAAACGCGAGTTTTGAGCAGTGTTGAGTAGCACTTGTTGTTTGTCATTTCTCCGATCACAAATGCAGACATGGTTTTATGTTTACACTGCGTGATGCAACGCAACGCGTAAAATGACCATTTAAGTCATTATAATCCTGATTATGTCCCCACTGGATGCAACAAATGCCTCGTTTATAATGGGTTTTCATGTTTTTGTCTCGTCGCTCCGGCCGGACAGGGCATATGGTAAGGGGCGTAACATTTCCGTCACACGCTTGAGGTATTCGGCCAATCACAACACACTGGATAGCTGGCCAATCAGAGCACACCTCGCTTTTCAGACCGATGAGCTTTGTAAAAATCGACGCGTTTCAGAAAGGCGGGGCATAGAGGAGAAACAATAATGTAAAGTATGTGGAAAATAATGTGTTTTTTAACCTTAAACCGCAAAAACACATTTCATTACACCAAATACACAAAATAATGTTCTTTTTAGCAGCATCACCCCCTTATATGACCATATGACCCCTTTAAATCTAAACATTTTAGATTTTGTTTTAAATAAGACAGGGTTATGTAAGGGTTGTAGCGCTTTTATACTGCAAAAAAAGTCTCATTTAGAAGTAGCTATCTGCATTTCATAAATGATGAAATTGTATCTCTTTGTTCAGACAGTGTTGTCAATATATCTACATTGGTTGCCATATAATCACCTGACCATCTAAATGTTTAAAGTTTAATCTGACTTTAAATCAGGTTTGTAAAAATCAGATTGTGGTGCGTTTATATATTTCTTACAATTGCGAGAGAAAAGTCAGCATTGTGAGAAAAAGTCGCAATTAAATTTTTTTATTCTGTGGCTTAAACAAGAAAAACAATTGTGAGATGTGAACTTGCATGTGAGATAAAAGTCAGAAGTGGGAGATTTAAACCTTTTTATTTTTTATTAAGTGCCAGAAACTAGCTTCCATAAGTAATCTGTTCTCATCCATAGTTGTTTAATATTCATGAGGAACGGGATTTTGGTCTAATGAGTTTTATTTTGTGGTTGGAGCAACTGCTTATCACTCTTGCTGCTAGTTAGGACAGAAACTCAAATTCACTTATAGCATTTTTATTTAATCTTTCTCTCTCTCCATATTTTTTAGGGGCGGGATTACTGCTCAGAGGAGGAGGAGGATGTAACATAGCAGAGAGGCGCCAGATCTTGCCAGAGATGGAAATAGAGAGAGTGTGAACTCAAAAAATCAGTGTTTCCTATGTCTGTAACACTCTGTCGGTCTGAGAGCGAGTGTGCGTGCGAGTGCGTGAGAGCGTGTGCTTGTGAGAGCGAGAGAATGCAGGACTTTTCCTCATAGGCTGTTGCACCCTTGACCCCTTCTCCTCTCTTGGGGTTGCCTTGCTTGGAGATCTAGATGGTTTTGGGTGAAGAAAGAACAGCTTGATTGATGTATTATCAACACAGACTCACTCTGACGTGAAATGAGGACCCCCGTCCCCCTCCCTGTTCTGACTCACAGTCTGTAAGTACGTTTTCATATTTAAAGGATTTGCCACTGATGATTCAAACGCGAGTTTTGAGCAGTGTTGAGTAGCACTTGTTGTTTGTCATTTCTCCGATCACAAATGCAGACATGGTTTTATGTTTACACTGCGTGATGCAACGCAACGCGTAAAATGACCATTTAAGTCATTATAATCCTGATTATGTCCCCACTGGATGCAACAAATGCCTCGTTTATAATGGGTTTTCATGTTTTTGTCTCGTCGCTCCGGCCGGACAGGGCATATGGTAAGGGGCGTAACATTTCCGTCACACGCTTGAGGTATTCGGCCAATCACAACACACTGGATAGCTGGCCAATCAGAGCACACCTCGCTTTTCAGACCGATGAGCTTTGTAAAAATCGACGCGTTTCAGAAAGGCGGGGCATAGAGGAGAAACAATAATGTAAAGTATGTGGAAAATAATGTGTTTTTTAACCTTAAACCGCAAAAACACATTTCATTACACCAAATACACAAAATAATGTTCTTTTTAGCAGCATCACCCCCTTATATGACCATATGACCCCTTTAAATCTAAACATTTTAGATTTTGTTTTAAATAAGACAGGGTTATGTAAGGGTTGTAGCGCTTTTATACTGCAAAAAAAGTCTCATTTAGAAGTAGCTATCTGCATTTCATAAATGATGAAATTGTATCTCTTTGTTCAGACAGTGTTGTCAATATATCTACATTGGTTGCCATATAATCACCTGACCATCTAAATGTTTAAAGTTTAATCTGACTTTAAATCAGGTTTGTAAAAATCAGATTGTGGTGCGTTTATATATTTCTTACAATTGCGAGAGAAAAGTCAGCATTGTGAGAAAAAGTCGCAATTAAATTTTTTTATTCTGTGGCTTAAACAAGAAAAACAATTGTGAGATGTGAACTTGCATGTGAGATAAAAGTCAGAAGTGGGAGATTTAAACCTTTTTATTTTTTATTAAGTGCCAGAAACTAGCTTCCATAAGTAATCTGTTCTCATCCATAGTTGTTTAATATTCATGAGGAACGGGATTTTGGTCTAATGAGTTTTATTTTGTGGTTGGAGCAACTGCTTATCACTCTTGCTGCTAGTTAGGACAGAAACTCAAATTCACTTATAGCATTTTTATTTAATCTTTCTCTCTCTCCATATTTTTTAGGGGCGGGATTACTGCTCAGAGGAGGAGGGGGATGGAACATAGCAGAGAGGCGCCAGATCTTGCCAGAGATGGAAATAGAGAGAGAGTGAACTCAAAAATCAGTGTTTCCTATGTCAGTAACACTCTGTCAGTCTGAGAGTGAGTGTGCGTGCGAGTGCGTGAGAGCGTGTGCTTGTGAGAGCGAGAGAATGCAGGACTTTTCCTCATAGGCTGTTGCACCCTTGACCCCTTCTCCTCTCTTGGGGTTGCCTTGCTTGGAGATCTAGATGGTTTTGGGTGAAGAAAGAACAGCTTGATTGATGTATTATCAACACAGACTCACTCTGACGTGAAATGAGGACCCCCGTCCCCCTCCGCACCTCTCCTCCTACGGCCAGCATTGAAACGGCCCACTTCCTCCGCCTGGCTGTGACGAAGCCATCTGAGAGAGAGAAAAAGACATTATGTCAAGGAGAGGGAGATGAAAGGATATGGAGAGAAAAAAAGATGACATGCCCCTCCCAGTCCTTGTTTTAAGTGGCAGGCCAGAGAAAAACTGACATATGGAGGAACCTGAAGAGAGCTTACGAACATCCTCTAGAGATAATGGGGAGTGAATGTAAAGATGGAGTGTTGTGGGTTTTTGGGGGGAGAAATGATTGAACAAGAGAGATATTTTATGAAGAGCGACTATATGAACGAACTGGCTGATTATTTTGATATTTTGATAAGATAGCAAGTTTTTGAACATTTGAGTATGGACTCCTGCCTTTTGAAGGACCTTTTTTAATTTGTCAAGTTTGATTTGTTTGTTCCATAAAAGGTTTTTTTATTTTTTATTTTTTTTTGTTCTTCCTTTTTGCTTATTGCGTAGATCATACCTCTTTAAGATTGTGCTGAAAAGGTCAGGGCTGTACGGTGACCCCATAACACACTCGCTCTCTCTCTCTCTCACACACACACACACACACACACACAGAAAGACTTAAAGCTAAAATTATCACCACACCCTCTTTCTACACACAGGTTCACACTTTCATTTTGTATAGCCTGCTATTATTTGTAAATTTCATTATTAGTTACCCACACACACATCCAAATATATCCCTTACAGCCACCCGCAAACTGGCACCATTTAACTTAAAGATCCGTATTGACTGTTAATGCTGCCCTTTAATACTGGTAATGGACTGTGAAGAGACTATGGCAGAGAACTGGGGTTGTCTGTTTTGTTTTGTGTGTTTCGAGGGCAGTATTTGTGTTAATCTGTGTCCGAGAACCAGGTCTTACTGTGTTAATCGTTGTCAAAGGGATGAGGTGTTTGTCTTAGGCCTGTATGCGTTTAGCTAGTGTTTACCTCTATTTCTCACCCTGCCTTTCTTACTCAAAAGTATTTAGTCGTGCTGGCTAAAATGAATTCTCGTTGTCTCTTACAATTCATAAACATATTCTAGACTTAAACAGTATGAGGTGGGTTGGGGTCACTTTGGGGGACACAACGCTGGCCAAGCATCTGTCGTTATGATTACTGGATTGATTCCTTTTTAAAAGGTCAGGGCTGTACGGTGACCCCATAACACACTCGCTCTCTCTCTCTCTCTCTCACACACACACACACACACACAGAAAGACTTAAAGCTAAAATTATCACCACACCCTCTTTCTACACACAGGTTCACACTTTCATTTTGTATAGCCTGCTATTATTTGTAAATTTCATTATTAGTTACCCACACACACATCCAAATATATCCCTTACAGCCACCCGCAAACTGGCACCATTTAACTTAAAGATCCGTATTGACTGTTTATGCTGCCCTTTAATACTGGTAATGGACTGTGAAGAGACTATGGCAGAGAACTGGGGTTGTCTGTTTTGTTTTGTGTGTTTCGAGGGCAGTATTTGTGTTAATCTGTGTCTGAGAACCAGGTCTTACTGTGTTAATCGTTGTCAAAGGGATGAGGTGTTTGTCTTAGGCCTGTATGCGTTTAGCTAGTGTTTACCTCTATTTCTCACCCTGCCTTTCTTACTCAAAAGTATTCAGTCGTGCTGGCTAAAATGAATTCTCGTTGTCTCTTACAATTCATAAACATATTCTAGACTTAAACAGTATGAGGTGGGTTGGGGTCACTTTGGGGGACACAACGCTGGCCAAGCATCTGTCGTTATGATTACTGGATTGATTCCTTTTTAATTTTTATTTTCAATGTTTTCTTTTTCTATTAAAACATGAGACACAGGAGCTGTGGTTTCTGTGTGCTGTCTCTCCGATTAATTTGTGTGTGTGTTGGATTTATGATTAGCAACATTTCAATCCCAAAGAGATTGAGGTTAAAAAAAAAAAAAAGAAAGGGATTTTGTGAGCCGCAGCCAATCAGTGTTAAAGGTTTATATATTCGTGTATATGTAAACTTGGTTAATATGTAATATGTCTTTTGTGTATTAAATATTTATATAGGGGTGAGCAAGATTTTCGTGTTTTTGAAATAAGTCTCCTATGCTCACAAAGGCTGCATTTATTTGATCAAAATACAGCAAGAACAGCAGTATTGTAAATCTATTTCACAATTTAAAAGAGGTTTGGTCTGTTTTAATGTTTTTAAATGTCATTCATTCTATGCTTATTTGGTGCTCAAGAAACGTTTCTTATATTATCAATGTTGAAAACAGTTTACTTCATTTGAGTTGCTAGTGCACCGGTGGACATTTCAGGGTATTTGGGATATTCTGACACATTACTGTTTCCAGTGGTTAAACTCGAATATGCTCCTTCCACAGCTTTAATTTACTTGGTGCTTCTAGAGAGTCTGTGTGTTTATTAATGCTTAAATCTCTCGTGCAGCACAATTGGAAAAAATGGACACGCAGAAAGTGCCACAAACAATACATATTTGAGAGGTAAAATTAATAGTAAATGTCTATAACTCAAACTATTTTTTTTTATTTGCTTCCTGTTGGATTTATGATTAGCAACATTTCAATCCCAAAGAGATTGAGGTAAAAAAAAAAAAAAGGGATTTTGTGAGCCGCAGCCAATCAGTGTTAAAGGTTTATATATTCGTGTATATGTAAACTTGGTTCATATGTAATATGTCTTTTGTGTATTAAATATTTATATAGGGGTGAGCAAGATTTTCGTGTTTTTGAAATAAGTCTCCTATGCTCACAAAGGCTGCATTTATTTGATCAAGAACAGCAGTATTGTAAATCTATTTCACAATTTAAAAGAGGTTTGGTCTGTTTTAATGTTTTTAAATGTCATTCATTCTATGCTTATTTGGTGCTCAAGAAACATTTATTATATTATCAATGTTGAAAACAGTTGTTATATACATATATATATATATATGTGTGTGTGTGTGTATTCTATCCAAACTGATCATTTTGATATATCATAGTTCATTATAAAAACAATTTACATAACAAAATTAAACTTAAAAATAAATATGAACTATATGAAATAAAATAATAAAGAATATTTCAAAGATACAATTTGCACAACATTTGTGATAAAATTTAAAATAAAAAAAAAGATTGCCCTTATTTTTTTGACAAGAGTACATCCCATGTAAACTGTCGATCTATTTTTTTTGATCACATATTACACATGCATAACCTGTGGATATTTTATCTATAGGGTGAAGGATTCATTGGCTTTTTCATACAGCTCTGCATGTGGAGAACAGTACGGGCAAGAATATGGGCAAAGACATTGACTTCTTGTTCTTTCCACTGTGAGGTAAAACCCAATAAATCCCTTCTCATGTGAATGCTGCCTCATTAGAGAACAACATGTTCTGGAGGGTTGGCTGTGTTCTTCTCTCTCACGTAGAGTTCTGGTGTGATGCACGATTGAGTGAGTTTTAACAGGCTAATCTAGTACTAGTGGTTGTTATGCTCTCTAGAGGACAGCAGTGGGGGGAACGGAGCAGAACGGGCTTCATGATGGTTGGTGTGTTTGAAGTGGATCTGAATGATGAAAATGGGATCATTTAGGTAGGTTTAATGCATGTGAGTGTGAATGTGTGTGACTGATCTCCATCTGGTGTGTGTAAGAGAAGTGGAGGAAAGCAAGATCTGGTATGAGAGAGAGTTGAGTTCAGCCCTGTGAGAGCTCTGGCTTGGTTGTCACTCTACATTGCCAACATGAGCGCACAGCAATTACATCTAACTCAATCCAGCAGGCCTCTCTTGCCCTCTTTCCTTTTCCCCCTCTTTTCACTCTCCTCATTCGCCATGTATCTCACTTTTCTCTTCCCGTCCCTCTTTTCTCCACCATTAAACACTTCCTACATGCCTGACATGGCTTTTAACTGTAGAAAACCCTTTATAAATGTAATCCATTACTGTCCTCCGATTATAAGCTCTCTTCCATTCACTCGTCTTTTTAAAAACATTCCCACTAGAACTTCGACTAGCCTCTTTAAAAACTCGCTTTCATTCGGTTTACTAAAAGCTGTCACCTTTGCCTACAGAGAAAGCACAATCTTCCTTGCATTCTGAAGTTACATTAGGCTATTCCAGTGTATGCATTTCTTTTGGGACTTGACACCAGTGGCCTGATCCAAACTTCTCACATGGTGGAGTAAAATATTGCAGAAACTGTCAGAATAACTCATTTGATGTGAGAATTTGTACCAGACATAGACATAGTCATTGACATTGCAGATGGAAACCAGGTTTGCACCAGCTAGAGTAGCTTAGCCAAACTTCTGCTTTGGCTGTCCCCAGAGAGTTTTTCTGTCAGCCGAATGATGAAAACATACATTTATATCTCCCTAATGTCAAATATTGTTTTGATGGAGAACCTGCAGTTTTAACGGTGTATTCTCTGTCTAATATACATTTGTCTCTTGACCATATGTGAACCTTTTTTATTTTACTTTAAAGTGCACAGAGATGTAGTAAGATGTTATGCTAACTGCTGCTGAACGCTGTTGGAAGACAGAGCGCTGAATGGTATGTCCAGCTGGTACACGCTAAAAAAAAAATCAATTTTCAAAATCCAAATACCATCTTAAACTGAATTTAGCAAAGTAAACGAATTCCAGCAGGCTAAACACAGAATCAGCTGAATGGTATCTGACATTAAAAGATTATTATTTAAAAAAAAAAATCCTTAACATTTAATTTAAATCCTTAACATTAAAGGTTGCTTCGGGGAACTTTTACGGTAAGTACGATATTTAAATAGCTACATATAGCCACTGGAGCATCTGCATCATGATAGTTTGTTTATTTACATTCTTGTGAAATATATTCTAATAATAAAGCTATCATGTTGAGATATCACTGAGCCATCTGGTGAAGGGTGTGAAAATCTGGAGAAAGCAACCCACTTTCGTCAAGAGGTAGGTAACCTCTCCACCTCTCTCTACCCCTCCTTACACACCCTCTCTGTCTTCCAGCCTCCCATTCACTCACACACCCGCTCAGGTTGTGACAGCGGTGTTCATCAGGCAGAGATGCCGGCTGAGCGATTCGTGGCGGTGGCTGTGATTTGCGCTCTGATGGCGCAAAACTGCCGTGGGGAGCTTGTGGCTCATGTGCAGGAGCTGAATCCCGTGCCTGAATCCTCCCTGCTCAAGCCCAAAGTCATGATCGCGATTCTGGCTCGGAACTCGGCGCACAGCCTGCCGTACTACCTGGGCTGCGTCGACCGCCTGGACTACCCAAAGGACCGGATTGCGATATGGTGAGACTCTCCAAACTGGATTTTTATGGAGTGCGGCTGTAGAGGTGTATGGTTTGCTTTGCAGCAAGTGTGTTGGTTGAAAACTGAGAAGGTCTGGTACATAGTGGAGTTATTGTGAAGTGCGCGCAGGTAAGGTTTGGTTAATGAAAACCTTCTGGCAGATAGAGGAACAGAGACGCCGCTGTCTGCGTGCAGCAGACCTGTTAAAGCGGTTTTACTGCACTCTGTCCACGCGTGTGTGCACGGATTTAATTACATGTTAAATGAAGATGAAAGGCTTTTGCTGGCTAAGCAACATGTCCAGTCGGTTCTCTTTATAATTAGAGTTTTAGGAGAGTTTCTGTCAGCATAATTTTCGAGTGGCAATTAGTTGACGTTCGTCTTGCGCAGCCGCCCCTACCATCCGTCTTAACTGTGACATAGGCTACTTGTAATATGTGTAATAACAAAGAAATAAAAGTGATAGATAATTGCAATATCTATGTTTTGTGCTGTCCGCAACACAAAAATCAAATGAGCTGCGTACGGTGACTTTCTCAAGCGAACTCGACTCGCGAGGATATGCCTGTATTTATTTGCTCTAACTTGTAAACGTTTTGTTGTTACTGAAATGTTATTTGAAAAAGCTGGTGACTTGTGTGTAAGAATACATTCTACCAACTTACTCGTAGTTACATGAATGATTCAGATATCCCCGCCCCCTTCTTGTATTTGTCAATAAATACAAGAGAGGGGACCAAAGTTAATGTCTTTGTCTCTTTCATGCTCACTTTCTATCCGTGTTCATATACCACAGATGATGAACATGAATGATCCGTGAACTATCCTCACTTCCCTTCAGCTTTTCCTAGGGTAAACAAGTGATTTACATTTACATTTCTTTCCAAATCAATTGGTTGGAGGCACACAACTTTAATTTCATCTCCCTCTCCTCTCTATGCTGCTCCACAGTCTGAGCGGAGCTGCTTTGATTGGAAAACTTTCAGTATGTGTTTGGGCTGACAGTACACCCCACTTCTCTGTTATGCCTTATGTTTTAACACTTTTTACATTTATTTCTTCTGGCAGGTTTTAACTGGAGAGTGTTTTGAACGAGGCACACATTTATGAAGTGAAATTCATTTCGAATCCTTTTGCATGTCATTTGCACCATAGCCTAAACTCTGCTAACACAGACTAATTTCTCATTTCTGTTTACATAGCCAATCTTTAATATTTAGGATTGAATTTAAAGTTGCACGGAAGTAGCAGCATATCTTTTTTTCTTATTGTGATGTATGTCTGAGTGTCCATTGCTTGTTGATTGGATTTTGAGATGTAGGCTTTGCAATCAAAAGTGGATGCAGATGAATGCAAACTTTCAGGCGCATAAGTCACCAGAGAGAAGTCTGTCATTTTCAACGAAAAGTATGGTTATGACATTTTGATTAAACATTACAAGTCAGCAACAATGGAAAAAAAACAAAAAAACATGCATGGATAAATTGTTTACAATTGGATCTATAAAATCCATTTAGAAAATAGATAGGGTCAATTTTTATTTCATGCCAACTTTAGCTGCCTGTGGACATTTGTATATGTGTATGTGCAAAGTTATGAAGACCTACAGGAGATTACTGAAGAAACGGAGTAGTCAAATGACAGGCTGAAAGTCTCACTGCTTTGCGAAAGAATGTGGGGAATTAGGGGGAAGAAAGGATGGAGTGAGAGGAAAGGGCAGGGGAGGGGAACTGTTGAAAATTACACAGGGGCACCACAAGTTGCCTAACAATCCACATTCCATCCCTATTGGCCACGCGCACTGGTCAACCACAATGACATCTCTCTGCCCAACTTTGTCTTCTCTTATTTGTTAGGTAAGTAGTATGAAGTGTAAGAGTGGTTTACACTAGAATTTTTTGTTAATTCTACTAGCCTGAAAAAAAGTTAAATAGCAACATTTTTGATACATTTATTACTGTAATCCTAACTAATAGTTATGGATATTTTTTTTTATTCAAATAAATAATAGCTGTACTTTTAGGTAACTAGGCCTACTGTACTTAAAAAGGTAGGCAAGATGGTCCACATGAAATGAATTAAATTCACGATCGCATTCAGATCTGCTTCCATCCAATCAGCAACTAATGGAGAGAACCAAGATTTTTTCGATAATCTGTTTCACTGAAATGTATATCACAATAAGAACGAAAAGATCTGTCGCTACTTCCATTTCATCGCAACCTTAAAGGAACTTTGATTACATAGAGTTTCTGTGATTGTTTGACTTTAGCAGGAGCTAAGCTACTATAATACTGAAGAGAATTGTTAGCACTAACAAGAGAGACAGAGAGGACAATCTCCTCTGACAGTGTCTTGATTAATGGCTCAGACAGTCTTTAAGTAATAACAAAGGAAGAGTGTGAATCCAGCGTCATGTTCCCTAAAGGCACAGTCCTGTAATTAGCAAAACGGTGTTCAAGATAATGGTGCCAACACAGCTTTTGACATAAGTTAGAAATGACTGATCAAGTTAAAGTCAAAATTACTGAACACAAACTCGTTTATAAGAGCCAACTGCTCTTTTGTGTATGTTTACTAGCCTTATCGGTATGATGTGATTTTCTTGACAACCATGTGAGCAGTTTTCCTTCAGACTCAGGTGTTCGTTCAAGCAGTTATGATGCTGTTGTTGAGGAATGCTGGGCATTTTGGCAAGTTAAATAAGCAAAGCATGCTGAATAGCTATAACAAAGGGTTTGAGAAAACAATAGAGATATGTTGGCAATTGATCTGACGGTCAGATATGTAAATGATTATATGTATGTCATTACAGCTCTGAGTGTGTTTGTGTTTTTATTAGATTTGCATGAGTTTTGCTGTTAATAAAACCCTGGCGCAGTGTTTGATGGGGTCTATAGCCTAACTTCTCCTTCACTATTGTTCTTTTCAGCATGTCCAGAACTAGTTTCTGCTGTTTCCAACAACAGCTACCTCAATTCAGTTGTCTATCCCATCCACCCAAAACCCAAAAGGCCTTTAACCCAGCAGGGGTTCAAGTGTAGAGGAACAATAGTGCACAAAAGTCCAGACGGCAGGACGATTGCAGACTTTAGTCATGGGTGTCTAGAGTCGAGCTGGAATAGTAGTTTATTGGTGTGCAGTGTTTTGGGTCCGGGCAGGTGACCAAATAATCTGCACATGCACAATACTATTATGTAAAAATGACATGGTTTTATAGTGGATATTGCAGCATTTTCATTGCAACACTTGTTTGCAGTTTTGGAGTGTTTAGTCACATGGCATTTTATGGTTCTGTTGATTGGCTCAAAATGTTCTGAGGTCCAATGCAGCTGCTAATGAAATATTTGCTATTGCATAACTTTCTCCAGGTAATATGTAGACATTTTTGGGACTTTTCTCCGTCACAGACCGTTGTTTTAGGTTGCCCCAAAAGGCACACTTGACAAAAGGTAGACGTGCATGAAGCAAGCAGACTTGCAGTGACATATAATGAGGTATTTAGAGGTGACGGAGGTTTATGTTGTTGGAGGGGAAATGCAGTTTTATTGCTCTCTGCTGGTTTCATCCTTCTGGTAAACCACTGGGATGACTAACATTGTCTGCAGTGCAAACAATCAATCAATCTGTCTACCTCTTCAGTCTTTTTCTCTCACACCCCTTTCTAATTTTTTCACTGTCTTTTTGTCTTGCTCTTGTTCTGTGCATAAGCACATATCACATACCTTTTTCACAGTGTTTCACATGCAGATGTGTTTATATTCACAAGGAAGATGAAGGGAGCGTCTCTGAGTTCATGTGAATGTTTGATAAACTCTGTCAGTGTGTCAGGTGAGACTGTGGGAATCTCTCCTGTTTTCCTGACCGACTAGTCTATGATCCTATATGCACTCTTGAGAAAAGCATTCGTGTTTTTACAGATATGTGTTTACAACTAATTTAACCACTTTTGTTGCTTTTATCAGATTTGTGATAACTCCAGAACAGATGTATAGGAGAACAATTGAAAAGCAGATTAAGCTAAACTGTTCTGGATGGATCTCTTAGGTCCTAGTTTGCAGCTGTATCAAATGAAATGTATTGGTACCTTTAACGTGAATGTAATTATGTACTTGTAAAAAGATGTCAAATGTCATGAGGAGGGATGAACTAGCATCACACTCTAGATGTGTTTGTGTGTGTAACATGGCAGAGCTGTGTTGACAGAGGGTGGCTGGAGGAATTTGAGTACAGCAAGGGTTTCACAAGCCCCTTTGCCCCCTCCTCAATCTACGGAGCCAGGCAGCCACGTCAGCCCATGCATAGGGGCAGAGCCACTTCAAAGCAAGCAAACACACACACACACACACACACATCTGTAACTGGCTATGTTTGAACCAATGGACATTTTCATTCAAATTTAAAAACCTTTGTTTAATTACGTAAAAAAAAAAAAAAAAATGTTCCAAAGCAGAACTATTTTGGCACAGTGTATGCAGTAGTATACTTTGTCAATTTTTTGTGTAATAGGGATAGTTCGCCTAATATGATTCTGTCATAATTTATTAACCATTATGTTGTTCCAAAACTGTAATTTTTTGTCTATACAATGAAAGTCAATGGCCCAGTGTTGATTTGGACCCCATTTCTTTTATTGACACAAACCGTTGAAACATTTTGAAAATATCGTTTTATGTGTTCTGAAGAAGAAATTCATAGAGGTTTGGAATGACATGAATGTGAGTAATCATAAATCAAATTTTCATCTTTGCATTGAGCAATCCCTTTAAAAAGTCATTAGAGGATCTACATCCACATTAGTCCAGATATTTGAAAATGTGTTTGTTTCAAAAACGCTCTCCATTGCAACTAGCATTTTTTTTAAAGAATTCTAAAAGTACTGAAAATACTAAAGTCAATACTGACACATAAAAAAAGGCATCAGCTTGCTGCAAATACGTAAAATGTGATAAACCTTACTAAGGTGATACCAAGAGACCAGACATAATAAAGTTCTTATTATTGTGTCATTCTTCTGTTTTCAAATTTATGTTATGAGGGCATAGTTTGTAGTTATTAAAGACTGTTCTCTGTCATTATGAACACACATGCTCATCTCAATACAACAGACCCATTGTTATAGTTAAAATGGGTAATCAGCCTATTAGGAAGTTTATTTCGGTGTTGTCAGAGCAGCTTTGAACAGTAGAAGACTTTAATAATATATTTTTTACTGGTTTATCTAATTCAGGGTTATTTCATGTAATCTCTGTGTTTTTACTCCAACATGATTGCTTCTTTTATTAGGGGATAGTCATCTTTATCTCTCATGGCTGTACTGTGCAGGTGGAGAAAGTATAAGATGTGTGTGTTTGGAGGTGAGTAGCATGTGGTGTCCAGATGCTGTCAATGAGGACATATGGAGGAGAAACGGAGAGACAAAAAGAGAGAATGAGCCTCGAGCAGTCAGATAATGAGCTGGAGACTTACAATAAACTTCAAACGGGCGAAAATCGGGTTTTTATAAGCAAAGTCCTGCTTCCTCCAAGCACAGCAGGAGCACACACTTACAAAACCTAGAGCTAAATGTCCTGCCACGAACACACACACACACACATATATACATGCATACATACATATACATCCCTAACACTTTTAATCACCTTTATCATGAGGTCCACCCACAGAATATTGCAAGTGAAATAACTTTGGGATGTTTAACAGTGAAATATCAGATTAATTGCAGCTTGGAGTAATGATTTGTTTCCAAAACATTAAAAATTAACATAAATCAAAATACAGATTGGGAGAAGCATCTAAATAATATTGTAGAATATAGACCTCATTGAGAAAGTGTATGTAACGTAGTCAGTGTCAGCAGTGAGTTTTTGCCCTTGGGTGTGGAAATTTGTTAGGGTTCGAGAGGTGAGACTGAAAGGTGAGGAGAATGTTTCTGTCCGGATATAAGTTTGAGTAATTCATATGCTGGCAGGTTTGAATTCCTCTGGCTGTTTACTTGTCTGGTCATGAATATGAGTGTTGCCCCCTGCGGCCAGAGCTGAGACACAGCCTCAAAAACTTCATACAGGCAGAAATACACTCACATAAGCACAAATGTGCTTATATTTGGGTGAATCAAAAAGCATGCCGGGGTATTATTATTATTTAAGAAAAAAAAATTTGTAAAAAGAAAATTTATTTCTTTTTCAAAACTATAAATTTTTATTATTATTGCCGTTATTTTTATGAGATTGTTTATTTTATATATTATTTAAATAGTAAGGGATTTATAAATAATTGTAGTATTTGTTTTAGCAATTTTAATAAAATAAATCATTTAAATAAATTAATATTAATCACTATTAATAAAAAGTAATTAGAATCATAATTACAAATAATTTTGAGCGCAGTTGTTAAATTCTAATTCTATAATGTTATATACTCTAATATATATTATACATATAACAATACATTTCTCTTTTTCTTTTGATTTTAGGAGAAATATTACCCAGACATGTTCTTCATGAGATTTCCCCATTTACAGTCAGACATAATGAAAGAAAGCATATATTAATGTAGCATGAAGTCATGCACAAATCATAAATCTTCCTAAATCAAATCATAAATCTAAATTCTCACCAGGGATACTTGCACACACATGTGTATATGTGCAGTTTTCCTTGTCATGGAGCAACATAACCCAAAATGCATTGTGTGGGTCTCTCCCCAGGAGGGTCGGAGAAGAACACAATGTGCAATCATTTGCCATTAGAGAGTCATTTAAAGAGATACAGTGAGTCCGTGTATTACAGATGTTTTTTATCAGCTGCAGCAGTGTGAGAGAACCACAACATGTTTATTTAATTCATATAAATGCAGAACTAGAATGAACAGAGAATTGAACATAAGTATGAGAATTGCATGCAAAGAAAAATCTAACGCACGTGTATTTATCCTCATATAATAATATGCACATGCATGCGCTCTTTTGATTATAATGGCTTTTTCACAGATGTTCTGGAAAAATTATTGCAGCTCGAAGGCCTGTTTTCCTATAAAGCAACTATGGCACACTTGCATTAGCTGAAGTCATCAGAAAAGCGGTGTGTGTGAAAGCAGTGATCTTTTTGACACTGAATTACCTGTCATTACCTGTGTGTCATTACCAGTCATAAAAAAACCAGACTGCTTATCAAGCTTGATGTTGTCTGTTCCCTTTGCTGTTATACACTCATAAAAACTTGGACACCCATAAAGCATACTTAAAACACACATACATCACCTTGGCCTGTATTTTTGGCACTCGTTGTTGGAGTATGTTGTTATGAGTGAGACTGTCTTGGCTGAGTAATTGTCATGGTGTCAAATAGCTGGTCTATCACTTGTTATTTAAAGACGCAGAGTGTATAATAATATGAGTTTACTTAGATGCACACACTGCATGCACTGTTATCTGTTGTCTAACAATGTTTGTTCGTGGGAGTTATATGTGTATTTGTGGGTTTACACTAATATTATTCACTGCAGATGTTCAAAGCAGACATCGCCATAGATTTGAAAGGCGGCAGTGGGAACAGGATGGATGTGTCCCTCAAAAAATAAAAAATAAATAAATAAAAATCCATGAAAATAAATAAATAAACCCCAAAAAACAGTCAAACAGATATAGAAACCAATACATTTACATAATTTTACATGACAAGTAAAATAACACAAATAGACTCAGAGAATATATTGTAAATAGATTCATGTTTTGTCTTGTTTTATGCGTAAATCTCAGTAAATTTAGTAATGTTAATGCTTTAAATAAATAAATGAGAAATATATAAAAATATAATATTTTTTTTCTTGCTACAAATATCTAAGCATTCTTAAACAAATATCAGTTTACTTGAAGTACAGTAAAATTGCACAAAAGAGACTTCCCCCAGAGAATCTATTGTAACCAGACTCATATTTTGTCTTGTTTAAAGCATAAACCTCAGTAAAATTAGTAAAGTTTATGCTTTAAAACAAGTAAACAATGTAATTTATCTTCTTAGCTAAATTTAGGCATGTATTGCTTAAAGATGTATAATTAGTAGTTGAAACTAAGAAAAAAGGCTGCTTATGAATAAGCTTTCTGTAATTTATTATTATTATGATTCATTTAACTGTTTTTGCACTTGTCTACACATTAGGTGAAATGAATCCAGTTGAATTTTCTCCATTGCCTCAAGTTTCATCCTGATGCTGCTGCAAAACATCCAGCAGTGCTCTATTAATATAGATATACACACCAATTGAATTTTATTTCTGGTAAAGGTGGGGTGAGGAAATGTGAATGTGTGTGTGAATGTGACGACTGAGGTGATGTCAATATTTGTTGGTTTTTTCCAACATGGTTTCACTGCAGAGTCCCTGTGCAGTGGAGGTTTCCACTGGCACAGCCAAACGGCCCTGACTAACTGAGGACACTGAGTGTGTTTGTGTGCTTGTGTCAGTGTTTACATGTGATCTCCACAACGCCACAGAGTAGTAATGCTGGGAAAGCTCACTGTTATGTCACATGCATGTATGTTCATCGCAGTTAATGTAGTCAAAATATAAATGAGTTGCTGTTTTGCATAAATGATGTTGCAAGTCATGGTATATTGTTTGATGAAGTTTATGAATTTTCACTTGCTAGTAACATATTTAACTATGCTAAGCTAGGCCCTTCAAATGCTAATATGAAACTTAGACAATACGTCTTTTACCTCTCACAAGCTGCTGTTGGCAAGCGGTTGTTAAGTGCCTCACTTCCTTGCAAGCCCATAAATGTGCCAGAGGAATTTATCAGCCCTGGAAATACAGTGCTAGCTGCTTGCTAGCATTGTCAAATAGCATTTTTGACATCTTCACTTGAATTTTAATAATCTTATCGAGCATTTCCACAAGTCTAGGAGAAGGAAATATGAACTCAAAACACATTGTTGACTGTTCCACCCTTGCCTGAGGGACGTATCGCTCTTTCACTGCTCCTGATGAGCAGCTGTTTTTGGAGATTGTCTTGTCTATGTTAAAATGATGTAAATTCTCCTTTATATTTTCTTGAAGGGCTGCAACGGACCATAATGTGGACAACACCACATCCATGCTGAGAGAATGGCTGAAGAACAGGCAGAGCAGATACCATTACGTGGAGTGGAGGCCCATGGAGGAGCCACGGTTGGTTGAAAACATCTTGTTCCAGAACAGGAGGTTTCAAAGTCAGTTAGCACTAATGGTTGTTTATGTCAGGAATTTGCAACAGTCTGCTAATGTCTTTCCCATCTAAATCTAATGATTTCCAGAGCAGGGATTAAAAAATCATATAAATTCTGTCATTATTTTGTCACCGTCCTGTTCCAAACCTATGCATCTTTTTTTCTATATAAGGTCATACACAGATGAGTGGGGGCCGAAACACTGGGCTCCATCTCGTTTCAATCATGTAATGAAGCTCAGACAGGCGGCACTGAAGGCTGCACGAGAGCGCTGGGCTGATTATATACTGGTGAGGTTACGCTGCCTTTCTTGTCATAATTGACTTATGTTGCATCTGTTATACTCACGTTAAATAAAAAACGCAAGCACTAATACTCCAACTATATTCATCATATGACAATTACGTTGATGCTAAATTGGTATTTTTATGTAAAACTAGAGTTCTCCAACTACATCTCTCTCTTTTTCTCTAAGTTTGTTGACAGTGATAACCTCCTGACCAACCCACGGGTGCTGGATCTCATGATGGCAGAGAATTTCACACTGGTGGCACCCATGTTGGATTCCCGATCCCTCTACTCAAACTTCTGGTGTGGTATCACGCCTCAGGTAAACATGGTTTATCTCAGGCTCAAAGAGTAATACAAATAAAATTATCTCATCATTTACTCACCCTCATGGTTTTCCAATCCTGTATGACTTTCTTTCACCTGTGCACCATAAAAGAAGGTATTTTTAAAAAATGCATTTTTTTTGTCCACACAGTGGAACTCAGTGGTTACTAAAAAAAATTTGGTTACCAACATTGATCAAGATATCCTCTTTAGTGATTTTCCAGAAGAAAGCAAGTCATAAAAGGCTTGGAATGACTGAGTAAATGATCATTACATTTTCATTTCACCCCGAAATGAATTAATTACTCACCCTCATGTTGTTCCAGACCGTAAGACATTTGTTCATCTTCAGAACACAAATTAAGATATTTGTCATGAAATTCAAGAGCTTTCTGACCCTTCATAGACAGCAATGTAACTAAAACGTTCCCAGGCCCGGAAACGCAGTAAGGAAATCGATAAAAAAGTCCATGTGACATCAGTGGTTCAACTGAACGTTTATGAAGCTATGAGAATATTTTTTGTGTACAAAGAAAACAAAGATAATGACTTTATTCAACAATTGTTCTCCCGTCTTGGTGAACTAACCCTTCAAGGCAAGATTTATTGCTTTTGTTCAAAAGGCATTCAAACGGAATTGTACATTCAATGCTGAAATAGCCTGATATCTCCGTCATTTTCTCAGGGTTATTACAAGCGCACCCCAGACTACCAGCCTATCCGTGAGTGGAAGCGCTTGGGCTGTTTCACGGTTCCCATGGTGCACTCCACCTTCCTGTTGGATCTGAGACGTAGCGCCACACTCGACATGGCTTTCCACCCACCTCACCCCGACTACAGCTGGGCGTTTGATGACATCATGGTCTTTGCATTCTCCGCACGACAAGCTGGTGAGAGATCTCCATTGGATTGTTTTAACAATGGTCCATTAAAAATGATGTGTATGTAGACTATGTTATAGACAAGCTTGTTTTGTAGACTATAATGTTTTATTAATATCAGTTTAAAGTAAGGTTTAATTCAGTATAATTCAGTTTACATTAGGGAATGCATTAGGTAGAATGAACTAAAAATTGCGATTAATCACAACCAAAATAAAAGTTTTTGTTTACATAATATATGTATGTGTACTGTGTATATTTATTATGTATATATAAATACACACACATACAGTATATTTGAAAATATTTACATGTATATACATTTATATTCTTATATTATATATAAATAAATTTAATATATAAACATAACATATTTTTCTTAAATATATACATGTATGTGTTTGTGTTTATATACAGTATACATAATAAATATGCACGGTGTATACACATATGTGACCCTGGACCACAAAACCATTCATAAGGGTCAATTTTTTTAAATTGAGATTTATACATCATCTGACAGTTGAATAAATAAGCTTTCCATTGATGTATGGCTTGTTAGGATAGGGTATTTTTTTTATATTTGGCCGAGATACAACTGTTTGAAAATCTGCAATCTGAGGGTGCAAAAACATCAAAATACTGAGAAAATCGCCTTTAAAGCTGTCCAAATGAAGTTCTTAGCAATGCATATTACTAATCAAAAATTAAGTTTTGTTATATTTACGGTAGGAAATTTACAAAATATCTTCATGGAACATAATCTTTACTTAATATCCTAATGATTTTTGGCATAAAAGTAAAATCGATAATTTGACCCATACAATGTTTTTTTTTTTTGCTATTGCTAAAAATATACCCAAGTGTGACTTAAGACTGGTTTTGTGGTCCAGGGTCACATATATTATGTAAAATAGAGACGTCAAGTCGAACACTTTCTGCTCCCAGTAGTGACACTCTTGCAGTGTTTGCATACTCTATCACAGATGAAGTGAATTAAATGCAATATTTTTATTTAAAATATAATGACGTTTCAGAAACGTTTTCATGAGCAACAGAAACACTTTTTATATACTGCTTAATACAGCGCCATCTGTTCATGAATAAAGTTCAACACTAACATATACTATTTAAAATACCAATAAAGTGGGGGTATTTTATCAGTTTTTTTTTTTTAAACGTCACTCAATATAACAGTGCGACTACACAAAAAATGCTTTTACTGTTATAAAAACACAGATTTGTGAGCATTATTGGAATTGAATTGTTAGAATAAACACACAACACATGTTGTGCTTGTCATCACAGAATCTAACCAATGAGAATAAAGTGTGTCGTCATCAAGGAGGCTCTCGCAGCCGATTTTGAGCAACTGCAGCGCCTGATAGGTGGCTGGTCGCTTTTACTCTGGTGGTACTTTGATGGCACATGTGATCGTAAGGCAGCTGCAGTTCCAATCAAAGGCGGACACATTTTCTAACCAGAATGCATTGCTTTTGACTGGTGGCAGCCGATCTTTGCGGCGCCACATGAAGTCGAACAAGCCTACAGACAAGAGTAGCACATGACAGAATCACATGAGGGGCAAGGAACACATGACAGGAACATGAAACAAGGCAAAATATCAAAATCAGAAGCGAGAAGCGAGAAACAAAGCCCAAACCCCATGTTACAACTAGTTAAATTATATATATTTAATTTAAATATCAAATAATAAAATCAAATGTTATAATATTAAAGGGTTAGTTCACCCAAAAATACAAATGAGCCCATGAATTACTCACCCTTAAGGCATCCTAGGTGTATATGACTTTCTTCTTTCAGACAAATCCAGTTGGAGTTATATTAAAAATTCACTTTGATCTTCCAAGCTGTTTAATGGCAGTCAGCAGGTGTTGCAGCGCATCAGTCCAAAATAAGTGAAATAAAGCGCATCCATCCATAATAAAAAGTGCCTCACACGGCTCCGGGGGGTGAACAAAGGCCTCCTGTAGCAAATCGATGTTGTATTGTATATGTAGAAATTAACATTAAGCTGAATTAATAAATACTGGTATTATAGTAGTTTTTATTGTTAGGTTATGATACGCATTAACTAATGTTAAACCATTGAACATATTGTAAGTGTTGCCATTTTATTATTTAAGTGCGTGAGTTGTTTTGGGAATGAGTGCTTTTAAGCACGGAATGTTTTCAGAGCAAACAGATGAAGGCAGTTAAGAGTACCGTTCTTCTGTTTTTGGGACCCAGAACAGACACGGATCAGAAACTAACACATAAATCACTGCACCTCCAACTGTCCAGCTCCAGTATATGTTGCTGTGGAGGGTTTGTGTTAATATAACAGCTTTAATGTCAGATAATGTTGTGGCTAATATAACCAGCTCCAGCTGGGCAGTTTTATGGCCTCTTTGGGTGTTTGTGGATGTTCCATTAAGGAAATAATGTGTGTGTGTGTGAGAGAGAGCGTGCAGTGGATTTACAGTAAATCACATACACATACAGCTAACACAAAGCCGTCAAACCATGACTCCAAACACACCCATGAATAAAGCCATGACAACACCAAACCACACAAACACATTAATGATGTAACACTCATGTTTCTCGTTGTGTAGGGTGGGCTGACTACATAGGGTACATAGAATTATGTGAGATATTCATGATGTGTCTGTATTATGCTTTTGTTTTTTCTGTAGGTGTACAGATGTATGTATGTAACAGAGAACATTACGGTTTTCTGCCTGTACCTCTGAAGGCCCAGCAGAGTGTAGTAGATGAGGAGGAGAGTTTCACACACACCATCACTGAGGCCATGAGTGAGTATTATCACTCACAAACACATTATATACACATTAAAGCATAGATGTTCATGCATTCACTACAGTTCAAAAGTTTGGGGCTAATTCCATTTTTAAATGCTTTTGAAAGAAGGCTTTTATGCTTTGCAAAACTGCATTTATTTGATCAGAAATACAGTAAAAACAGTAATAATGGGAAATATTATTACAATTTAAAATAACATTTCTATTTTTATATATTTTAAAATGTAATTTATTCCTGTTATGGCGAAGCTGATTTTTCAGAAGCCATTACTCTAGTCTTCAGTGTCACATAATCCTTCAGAAAGCATTCTAATATTGACTGATATGGTGCTCAAAAAACATTTATTTTTTTGTGGAATCCATGTTTTTTCCCCGGATTCTTTGAATAGAAAGTTCAAAAGAAACACATTTATTTGAAATAGAAATCTTTTTTTAACATTATAAATGTCTTCACTGTCACTTTTGATAAGTTTAATGCATCTTTGCTGAATAAAAGTCTTGATTTCTTTAAAATTTTTTATTAAATCTTACTGACCCCAAACTTTGAAACAGTAGAGTATGTTTATCAAGCCATTTTCTTCTTGGGGACCGTTGCCTGGTCTCCACCATGTAGGTAAACACACACACACACACACACACACCCATAAGAAGCACACCCATGGCCACCGCCCCTAATAAACCACCCTTTTTAAACACTATATTTTCAATCCTTATTATTTACAGGTTTTATTTACATTTTGTTATGTTCCAATGTGTAATGTTCAGATGTCCATTTTATGCAACTAAAATGCCTTTTCTTGCAGTTGATCATAGCATAAAACCCTCTGAGTTTCTCTTCACTCCACCCAAATCCCAGGACAAGATGGGCTTTGACGAGGTGAGAGAGCAGAATCTCTGGAATGTCTTGCTTGACTGGACACTCATGATAGATATTCTGCAGAGAAACCTCAGCTGATTTAAGCTTCTTTGAAGTGACATTTTCTTATTTTGCCCTGCGTCCGTCCTCAGACTCTCTCGTTCTCTTTTCTGCTCAGATCTTTCTGATTAATCTGAAGCGGAGGTTGGACCGGAGGGAACGGATGTTGAACACAATGGCGGTGCTGGGACTTGAGGCCACGCTGGTTAATGCTGTAGATGGCAAGTAGGTCATAAAGGGGACATTCTGTGGAATCGTATTTGTGATGTTTGGGGTTTGGATGTTTTGGTAACTGTTGATTTGACCTTTTTTATTCCCTGTCAGGGCTCTGAATACATCTCAACTTCAAGCTCTAGGTATAGAAATGATGCCGGGATATAAAGATCCATACTCTGATAGGGTGCTGACACGTGGAGAGATCGGCTGTTTCCTCAGCCACCACTTCACCTGGAAGCAGGTACAGACATACTCAAATGTAAACAAACATGTGACACTCACTATAAATAGAATATGGAATAGGGCAAGGTTTTTCCTTTTTCAATATATAATCAATGAAAGGAAATGTCCTTCAGAAAATGCTGATTGTCAACCAACAGAGGTCAAGTTAAATATTATATGAATGACTTTATTTTCTTTTTAATTTTGTATGAAGTTTTCAGTTTTTGAACGTGTAAGAGTTGAATAATTGAGATTGTCAAATGCGGTCTATACTAGTATTTGTCTAAAAACTTTTAGATATTTTTGGTTTATTTGATGTTAGATAAACACATTTTTTTCTTTATTAAATTATATTTCTTTACCACATCTAATAATTATCACAGCACAATCATTGAATTTGTGCCTCTAATGCTTTAAAACAAAGTGGACCATATTGGCAGAAAGTTGCCTCTTTCCCAAAAAGACTCATGGCTGTATTCGATCAAAAGGGTGCTTCTACTAAATACTGAGCAAAGGGTCTGAATACTTAGGACCATGTGATATTTCAGTTTTTCTTTTTTAATAAATCTGCAAAAATGTCAACAATTCTGTGTTTTTCTGTCAATATGGGGTGCTGTGTGTACATTAATGAGGAAAAAAAATTAACTTAAATGATTTTAGCAAATGGCTGCAATATAACAAAGAGTGAAAAATTTAAGGGGGTCTGAATACTTTCCGTACCCACTGTATGTACACACACAGGGGATACACCCTGTGTCTTTATTTTTGGCCTCTGTTAAGATTTTCACTGTTAATTAATGTTTTATATAAGACAAACGTAGTATAATTGTCCAGTTAATCAGATGAGCAACATTCAAGTACATTTTTCCATTTTCTGAAACAAGATTTTTCAACAGATAAATCGTTTTCCGTTTACTTTGTGTGTTTGTGTGTGATAGGTGGTGGAGAGGGGTCTGCAGCATGTGCTGGTGTTGGAGGATGACGTGAGGTTTGAGCCTCAATTTAAAAGGAGGTTACAGACCATCATGGAGGATGTTGAAAAAGCTCAGCTAAACTGGGACCTCATGTAAGAACAACACCAGCTGAAAACAAACACATGAGACGTTTTCATCATTCACAAAAGCATATTGATCTTTCTCTTTCTACATCTCTCTCTTTCTTCTTCGCTCTCCATAGATATGTGGGCCGTAAACGAATGCAAGTAGCTCAGCCGGAGGTGTCCGTAGAGGGTGTTAATAATCTGGTGGAGGCTGATTACTCATATTGGACTCTAGGTTATGCCCTTTCACAGCAGGGGGCCAAGAAACTCCTCGCTGCTCAGCCATTTGGCAAGATGCTCCCTGTGGATGAGTTCCTGCCAGTCATGTTCAACAAACACCCAAAGTAAGTGTGATGCATGGATTGGTGTGTGGATAGATAGATTGATGGACAGATAGATCAATGGATGGATGCAAGGATAGATTGATGGATAAGTCGATGGATGGATGGATGGATGGATGGATGCATAGATAAATGCATGAATGAATAGATGGATGGATGCATAGATAGATACATGAATGGATGGATGGATGCATAGATAGATACACGAATGGATGGATGGATGGATGGATGCATAGATAGATAGATACATGAATGGATGGATGCATAGATAGATAGATGAATGTATGAATGAATGAATGGATGGATGGATGGATGGATGCAAAGATAGATACATGAATGGATGGATGGATGCATAGATAGATACACGAATGGATGGATGGATGCATAGATAGATAGATACATGAATGGATGGATGCATAGATAGATAGATGAATGTATGAATGAATGAATGGATGGATGGATGGATGCAAAGATAGATACATGAATGAATGGATGAATGGATGCATAGATAGATACATGGATGGATGGATGCATAGATAGATACATGAATTAATTGATGGATGGAATCATAGATAGATACATGGATGGATGGATGCATAGATAGATAGATGAATGAATGGATGGATGGATGGATGCATAGATAGATACATGAATGGATGGATGGATGCATAGATAGATACACGAATGGATGGATGGATGGATGGATGCATAGATAGATAGATACATGAATGGATGGATGCATAGATAGATAGATGAATGTATGAATGAATGAATGGATGGATGGATGGATGCAAAGATAGATACATGAATGAATGGATGAATGGATGCATAGATAGATACATGGATGGATGGATGCATAGATAGATACATGAATTAATTGATGGATGGAATCATAGATAGATACATGGATGGATGGATGCATAGATAGATAGATGAATGAATGGATGGATGGATGATGCATAGATAGATACATGAATGAATGGATGGATGGATGCAAAGATAGATACAGTACATGGATGGATGGATGCATAGATAGATACATGAATGGATGGATGGATAGATCATTCACAGTACTATCGCTTTTTATTTCTTCTCTTTCCTACTACTTGTTTCACTTTTGTTTCAGTTTTTTTATAACCATTTCTCACTATGTGTCAGTAAGTTGTTGTTATTTTAGCATGTGTGTTTGGCTCAGTGTTATTTTTTTAGGATTACTGATAAACTAATATAGTTTGATTTGTATTAGTTATCTATTTTAGTTTTAGTTACAGTTGTAGTAATGTTGTCATTTTATTAGTTTTTTATTATATCTATATTGGTTTTTTATTAAGTTTTAGTTTTATTTAATTTGAGTTATTTCAGTACTTCAACATACAAAATGGAAATGAAATAATATACAGTATATATATATATATATATATATATATATATATATATTGAATGTATTTATATATATATGTATACGTGTGTGGCTGTACATACACATGTAGTTGTTTTTTGGTGTTTGGCTTAGTGTTATGTTAGAATCATTATTATACTCATACCGTTTGTTCTTTTAATATTTTCAATTGTTTTTAGCTTTATTTTTTTTCGTTTTCATTTAAATGTT
The DNA here is from genome assembly GCF_001515645.1 of Sinocyclocheilus grahami. Lineage (NCBI taxonomy): Eukaryota > Metazoa > Chordata > Actinopteri > Cypriniformes > Cyprinidae > Sinocyclocheilus > Sinocyclocheilus grahami. Next base: position 833,028 of record NW_015505254.1, on the reverse strand, counting down.
TAGTTTTGAAATGTTGTTGTATGCATTTGTCATTTTTATTTAATTTCTTTTCTTTTCTTAAATGTGTATATATATAGTATTTATAGAGTTTTAGCTTTTAGTTTTAATTACTTTTTCTTATTTGTAAGTCGCTTTGGATAAAAGCGTCTGCTAAATGACAAAGTAAAGGTAAAGTAAGTAAAGATCAATGGATGGATGCATAGATGGATGATAGATCAATCGATGGATGGATGGATCAATTGACAGATAGATAAATGGATGGAATACGTGAATAGATTGATGGATATATCGATAAATGGATAGATGGATGGATCAATCGATAGATAGATTGATGGATAGATTTTTCAGAAGCTTATACACACAGGTACACACTGAGGCTGTACTGCTGAGTAGGACAGACACAGTGCTAGATTGTTCAGAGTGGGGGGAAAAGTATGGTGTCCCTACTGGGTCACACAATGGCTGCCTTTCTACCCAGTTTCCTCTATTGGGAGGCGTACTCAGCACTAGCTGTGCCCCCAGCATGTGTTGCCTTTACTGGCCTTTCTCTCTCTTGCCTAATACCCTCATTACCCTGTGGTCCTTCTCCTCTGTTCTTGCATTCTCTGGGTCTCTCTTCCTACTTTGTGGAATTTTGGGAAGGGCCAGTTCTTCCTGTTCTCGGCATTCAAGGGACAAAATTCCCATTGATGGTTCTCTGAGTTTTGGGGGAAGGGCCATTGGTATAAGACAGATGGATTACTGTATAAATATACTCCACTTTCTGTGTGTTTGTGGTGTGTGTGTGTGAGAGAGAAAGAGTCATTGTGTAACCCAAGTGTGTGAATTTAGTGTTGTATTATTGTAAAGTGTAGTAAAAAAAAATTCATGTTGTTCAGATAGCTTTACCCATTATAGAATCATTTAATTGTACTAAATATACATTCATTTGAACCTTAGTATGCCAATATTAAGATGAAGAATGTTTAGGGTAAGTAAGATAAAAAAAAATTATACTTTTATTCAGCAACAATGTATTAAGGCCATGGCTGTTGAAAATTAGCTTTGCGATCACAGTAATAAATTATATAAACATTTTTATTATACATCAATTGTGTAATTTTTCTCATGCCCTTGCTTTTCTTCTCCCCTCTCCTCGTGTCTCTCTCTCAGTACGGCATACATGTCTCACTTTGATCCCAGAGATCTGTCTGCTTTCTCTGTTGAGCCGCTGCTGTTGTACCCAACACACTATACAGGTGAGCCGGGTTACTTCAGCGACACAGAGACCTCCACTATTTGGGATGACGAGGCCATCAACACAGACTGGGACAGACAGTATGCTAAAAAAACTGCTCAGCAGGAACAAATTCGCTCCATTGCTCAGAACAGTGTCACCGGGGACACACCACCGCCTGCGTCCCGAGCCTCGCGAGACGAACTCTGAGTCCTCAATGTGTTCTCAAACTACACAACTGAATGACAAAACACACTGACTCAGACAACTCACTCCTCAATGTCCAGCAGTCCCCTCCTCCTTGGCGACACTTCGGCCAATAGCATGACAGCTGGCTGGGATGCTTGAACACCATTGGCTGGCTAGTTGATTTTGCACAAAGACACACAAGCTCCTTTTGTTTTCACTTATTTACTTCATGCCTTCCAAGGACCAAACTGTCCTCGGTGGACACTTCAAAGTGTTTAAAGGATGAAGAAAAAAGGACTGGATGGAGGAACATAGACATATGGGAATTAGATTTGGGTTTGCTAGTGGATGAACAAGACAGATGAATCTTTATTTTAATGTTTTCTTTTATAATTTTTTTTTCTTTTGTAATATAAAAACAGATACGGTTTATGCGCAGAGTACTGAATAAAAGAATCCTACACAGCCTGTCTACATTTCTACTGTATATTGTCAGGAAGGAAATTATAAGTTGATATATATATATATATATATATATATATATATATATATATATATATATATATATATATATATATATGTATATGTATGTATGTGTGTGTGTGTAGCATCACAAATTCACTTTTAAATGTAATTCATGTGTCTAATATATATTAGAGCCATTAATTAAGAGCAGTGGTTACATAATTTTGTGGGGAGGTTGTTCAAATCTGTCTTGTTTTTGCATAATTCAGTTTTATTGGATCTAATACTCTAAAACTCTATCTAAAATATGTTGAATTTTCTTAAAAGAAGAACATGTGACTTTTGACACATCATTCACTGGTCATTAAGTATATGATTTTTTTTAATGAATAAGAGCAACTGTACAAGAACAAATGTTCAAAGTGTGTGTGAGACAAAAGGTGTTTTTGTGTTATTGTGAACATCATATTGTCACTAATTCCTTCCAGAATATTCCAGAAGGCGCATGTGTCTTAAAAAGTGTATGATTCTACTGGACATTGTCAACTATCATAATTTGAAATGGCTGGATGCAAACGCCCTAATTTTTCCAAACACACTCGTATTTTTCCACTCAGCAGGCTGGCTCCTGTTCTCTGACTGTTGATTTCATTACCATCTTTGATATCTGAAGATGTCATGGTGCTGGTGGTGGGCTGATTCAATAAAAGTGACTGATCAATAATATAATGAGTCTAATAATATCTGTGTAAGCTAACAAAATTCATAGCTTCAGATTCATTTTGGTATATTGGCAACCTTTGTGTGCTTGGGTAGTTAAATGTCTTCTTCAATAACATGTACTACCAGCAGGCTCTGGCTGATTCTGTGCTAAATACTCCATTCAGTGCAGAAGAGATGTGTATATGTTGGTTTATGGCTAAAATGGTAAGCTACTGCATTTGGCAACCAAAAACATGGCACACCAAACAATCTAAAAAACATTTACCATAAATAAGTTTGCTGTTTCAGAATGTGCTGCCAATTTAATGTTTATGACCAGTGAGTAAACAAGAGATGTTTACACAAGAGTGGCCTGTGCTAAAACATCTTAGGTCTTTGCCATGTTAGTGTTGGTAGATTAAACCATTAGTTTAATTTACTGAGGAATTTAGTGACATTGATGTGGCAGAACAAAAATAGCAGCATTTCCTCCAATCAGTAATGGTTTCCCTTAAACTTCTTGGTAAAAAAGTTTTTATTAATTTTACTAGCAAGAGTTGGAGAGATTGACTATGTATTTCTTAAACTCGTATGAGACATATAAGCTACGTTCAGTCATACAATGACACACATATATAGTACAGTAGATGTATTAGTATATTATTTCAGTGGTGCACATTATGGTGGAAATTCAAATGTAAATGTTCAACGCAATTTATTCCTAAGAGGTAAAAATGCCGTTGTTCATCCGTGCTGTAATATTAGGAGACACTGTCATCTGCTGGAGTATGGTGATGTTGCATTTCGTCTGCGAAATAAAGTTCAAAGGTATGATGGGTAATGAGGACCCAAAACATACTCTCATCTCCTGCCTTACTGGAATTTGGAATGTTTTCTGGCCTCTAGAGACATTTAAATCATCATTCAGGTGGGATGACAACGCATTTTTCAACTTCTTAGACATACATAATCCAATCATGCTGGTTTAATCTTTTACTGTGAAATACTTATATATACAGGATAGTTTCTCTGTCTTTATTGTTCTAACTTATGGAAATAGTTGTTTAATATGTATTAATAATGTCCTGAAAAACTGATTATTTTGGTTATATATCTTAGGTTATGTGTTTCCAACATAACTCATACATACAGTACCCAGCACACATTCACAAACAATTTTCCATTATACACCCAGTGGCTTAATTCTCTGAGACAAATGTTTTTACTATGAGCGGAATGAAGGAAATACTTTGTGTGTGTGTGTGTGTGTGTGTGT
>NW_015505254.1:814860-828368 GCF_001515645.1 Sinocyclocheilus grahami | reverse complement strand
ATATATATATATATATATATATATATATATATATATATGTATATGTATGTATGTGTGTGTGTGTAGCATCACAAATTCACTTTTAAATGTAATTCATGTGTCTAATATATATTAGAGCCATTAATTAAGAGCAGTGGTTACATAATTTTGTGGGGAGGTTGTTCAAATCTGTCTTGTTTTTGCATAATTCAGTTTTATTGGATCTAATACTCTAAAACTCTATCTAAAATATGTTGAATTTTCTTAAAAGAAGAACATGTGACTTTTGACACATCATTCACTGGTCATTAAGTATATGATTTTTTTTAATGAATAAGAGCAACTGTACAAGAACAAATGTTCAAAGTGTGTGTGAGACAAAAGGTGTTTTTGTGTTATTGTGAACATCATATTGTCACTAATTCCTTCCAGAATATTCCAGAAGGCGCATGTGTCTTAAAAAGTGTATGATTCTACTGGACATTGTCAACTATCATAATTTGAAATGGCTGGATGCAAACGCCCTAATTTTTCCAAACACACTCGTATTTTTCCACTCAGCAGGCTGGCTCCTGTTCTCTGACTGTTGATTTCATTACCATCTTTGATATCTGAAGATGTCATGGTGCTGGTGGTGGGCTGATTCAATAAAAGTGACTGATCAATAATATAATGAGTCTAATAATATCTGTGTAAGCTAACAAAATTCATAGCTTCAGATTCATTTTGGTATATTGGCAACCTTTGTGTGCTTGGGTAGTTAAATGTCTTCTTCAATAACATGTACTACCAGCAGGCTCTGGCTGATTCTGTGCTAAATACTCCATTCAGTGCAGAAGAGATGTGTATATGTTGGTTTATGGCTAAAATGGTAAGCTACTGCATTTGGCAACCAAAAACATGGCACACCAAACAATCTAAAAAACATTTACCATAAATAAGTTTGCTGTTTCAGAATGTGCTGCCAATTTAATGTTTATGACCAGTGAGTAAACAAGAGATGTTTACACAAGAGTGGCCTGTGCTAAAACATCTTAGGTCTTTGCCATGTTAGTGTTGGTAGATTAAACCATTAGTTTAATTTACTGAGGAATTTAGTGACATTGATGTGGCAGAACAAAAATAGCAGCATTTCCTCCAATCAGTAATGGTTTCCCTTAAACTTCTTGGTAAAAAAGTTTTTATTAATTTTACTAGCAAGAGTTGGAGAGATTGACTATGTATTTCTTAAACTCGTATGAGACATATAAGCTACGTTCAGTCATACAATGACACACATATATAGTACAGTAGATGTATTAGTATATTATTTCAGTGGTGCACATTATGGTGGAAATTCAAATGTAAATGTTCAACGCAATTTATTCCTAAGAGGTAAAAATGCCGTTGTTCATCCGTGCTGTAATATTAGGAGACACTGTCATCTGCTGGAGTATGGTGATGTTGCATTTCGTCTGCGAAATAAAGTTCAAAGGTATGATGGGTAATGAGGACCCAAAACATACTCTCATCTCCTGCCTTACTGGAATTTGGAATGTTTTCTGGCCTCTAGAGACATTTAAATCATCATTCAGGTGGGATGACAACGCATTTTTCAACTTCTTAGACATACATAATCCAATCATGCTGGTTTAATCTTTTACTGTGAAATACTTATATATACAGGATAGTTTCTCTGTCTTTATTGTTCTAACTTATGGAAATAGTTGTTTAATATGTATTAATAATGTCCTGAAAAACTGATTATTTTGGTTATATATCTTAGGTTATGTGTTTCCAACATAACTCATACATACAGTACCCAGCACACATTCACAAACAATTTTCCATTATACACCCAGTGGCTTAATTCTCTGAGACAAATGTTTTTACTATGAGCGGAATGAAGGAAATACTTTGTGTGTGTGTGTGTGTGTGTGTGTATTTGTTATCACTATTTACCATCAAAAGCCACGTGATTCAGAAGAGACTTTAGACACTACAGATAGTTTTTTCACCAGTTTGTTATGAATGGTAAAATTCTATAATTTTTTTTCTTTGTGCATTAACAGAATGGCATAAACACCAGTAATGGTCACTTAAGACAGAAATAGGGATTTTTATTAAAGAATAAAAAATAAAAGACCACTCCCAAAAACAGTTTAAAAAATGAAAACAACAAAGTACAAAAACAGTCATGTACAGAATGCTGAACACACACACTGTACACATATAATTACAGATAGGCCTATAGTCTCATTAAAACACAGGATCAGTAATCCTTTTGGAATAATGTATGCATAAAAATACAAAATACTGTTCATCATTCACACAAGCTGTGAAGTGGTTGTAAATAGTAGCCCTTATACCAAGCACCACATAAATATATTCCCTATCACCAAATACAAAAAAATTGATTACAAAGCTGATCAAGATTTAACTTTTACAATACTTAACAAATCTTAATGTACTCGACATAACTAAGCCAACAGAGGTTGAGTGGGATTATCGTTTGTATTCTGTTGCTCTTTCTGATTTTCTACACCACTTTGGCCTTCATAGTGAATCTCTTCATACCCCCTGCTTGATCTGAAGTTTGAAAATCTCCTTCTGCGTTTCACCAAAACGACAATTCCTGCCACAACAACTGCGATAAAAGTCATTACACCACAGGCCACACCAGCCTTTTCACCTCCTGACATCCGGGTAGATGATGCCTGAAACGTTCCGACTATTTGAGTAACTTCGCCAGCCTTTGCTAGTCTCCATTTTTTTGTTTCTCCAACCCTCAGCCAGGCCCGATCACCTTCTGTCATCACAGCTACAGTGTTTGTCGCCATCATGTTGACCAGAGGTGGTCTTGTGAATGGTGGGAGGTGAATAGGTTTTAACTGGCCACCAGTAAACTCACCTGATTGGACACAGTACAATACCTGACAGCCATCGCTAATGGCAGCAAGGTGTTGGCTGTACTGAGGTGGACAACGGTATTGGTCCCCTGCAAGTGGGTTGCCAGATCGACAGCTAAAGAAACCCCCAAATGGCACAGAAGATACTGTTGCTGCCTCGTAATCATTGCTCAGACAAATCCTCATACCATTAGTCAAAAATGTTTGTGCAAAGTAATTTGGAGGACAGTCATGAGATTTGGTCTGTGGGTTTTGAAAAGATGGTCCGAATAGACCTCCAAAAAGGTATCCAGAGTATTGAGGGACTGTCTGACTTGTGGAACACCAGTAAGTGTTGATTTTTGCACGACGGACATAATAAGCATTTCCACATACATTGTCACAACAATCAAAAATTAACCAGCACGAATGACATTTCCTATGGCACTCATATTGATTGTAACCCTGCTCTACTGTCTCTGAGTGTAACAATGAGGCACTGTATGGTTGACGGCACGTATAGCCACCAGTATCTGGATTTTTTTGTGCAAGCTCATCACAGATAACTTTTCCATCTTGCGCCGAAGGAGTGCATATTTGGTAAACACCACCAAAGGTCAAATTGGTGACTGGACCCTTGCAGGATGAGTCGTTAACATTAGCCTGAAAGTTAAAATTTGGGGAATTTGGATCTACACATCCTGGAATGGTGTTTATGTTGTAGTAACGTGCTGCAGCCTGTTGGACTGAAAGGGCAAGCTTATGTAAAGTTGGAACTGGAAGATCAGGAAACATCGATGGATTGAGGAAATAGTGCAGTGGCACACCAGACCGGTCTATAGCCACTAGATTATTTTGCGTGCTCTCTTGCCACTTCTGCAGAGTGATTCCTTGGTAGAATAAAGCCCCACCATGGCTCTGAACTAAAGAATATGTAATGTTTTGCTGGTAAGTGATGGTTTCTGAAGTTTCCTGGGATTCCTTGCTACCAAAGTTAAAGTTAACCTTGTTAAAAAAGTTAATGCCTGCTGATGCAGAGACAGAAGACTTATCTGACTCACTGTTAGAGACATAAGACCTTTTTATATAGTCCTCTTGCACCAGAATGGCCCCGGCATCGACGCTTGTGATGACATGGGTACCATAATCAAGTATGAGTTTTTCTGATAGATAAGTTGCTAGGCGTGTTTGATTGTTCTCAGTAGCATCTGCGATTTCCCCAATCTGCTGAGCAAAGCGAGAGTCCAGAGTAAAGTCAGGATATGCATTCACAGTGTACAGATGATTGCGCACCTGAGAAGAAAAAGAAGAAAGATAAAACAATTACATCTAAATAGATAATTAAATTCTTTCCTGGTAATTTCGAGATCTGCTTTTTAATTTCTACTGAAAAAATAACTTGTAGGAGCAGCCAGGTATAATTGTTTCCTCGTTAATTCAGAGAAACTATGGAACGATAGCAGTTATATTTAATTAAATTAAGTTTATAAGTTCAGTGAAATAGCCTAAGATATAAATATTAATGTGAATATAGAGGCTATGGCATATTTTATGTGTTCGTATTAATAGTAGTCGATTCAAAACTCAAAACATATCTTTGAACAGACACATTCTCAGAGGATGAAGAGAACATAAAAATAACCAGACTTCTAAGTGAAACCGAAAGTGAGCGTGGCGCTAGCGGTCAAACTTCACTTGCGTACGCATATTGCAAATTCTTAACAACTTTTCCTAAAACGTATCATATTATATTTCTCCCTCCTTAAGAAGTTAATAATCGCTCCGTATTAAAACAATAAAAGTGAACCATTTAAAAATACGCTCTTAATTTTTTCTGCCATTGAAAAACCATGCTGCTTTTACTTTTCCACTTTTCTGACTCACCTGAACTCGTGTTGTTACGGAATTCGTCCTCACTTGGTGTGTTTTCATGCGTGTGTTTTGTTCAGAGAATTTTCCGTTTAGCACTGGAGGGAAAGAAATGTCTGCATTGATGGATCCTGATGTGGAGCTTTTCTGTTCCAGCCATGACATGATGGTCTCAGAGTGAGTTTCCACTCCGCTTGTTTTCTGTGGAATGACAAAGACTTCATCTGGAATGAGATAAATGCCATCTTCTGTGGTCTGACATTGGGAATAGCTAAAGTTCATCACCCGTCCCACATCTATGTTGCGCAGGTTATCCCAGCCTCCACCTGGGAGCACCTCTAGTGCTGTTAAACTTGAGTTCATGCGACATTCACGAAGGCCATTACTGGGTCGGATGAGCGCATTAGACTTGCAGATAACGACGAAGAGCATCAGGAAAGTGTGTAATGACTCCATGATCTAGAATGCTTTCCTCCTCACAAATTTGTGCCTTATATCTTACTGACAGGGGGTGTGGCCCTGGGAAATTTTATTTTCACCTTCAAGCTAAGACTACAGGCTCAGTCAGAAATGTCCCAAATAAAAGACATTGCATGTGCTAGGTGATTTTAAGAATGTTATTGTTTATATAAAGACAGCACAAATCTGATCATTTCACTAGCCTTGCTAAAAAAAGAACATGGTTTGCTGGTCTTAGATGCTGTATCAGTTTTTAGATGGGGTTTGCACCATTTTCTGCTGGTTCCAGTCAAGATATTTTCTTCAGCAGTGAGATCATAGCTGTTTTCTATTTAATGATTTACCTGTGGGTTTATGAATAACAACACTGATTAATTAGTTTGAACACAAATGATTTATCCCCCCAAAAAAGAACAAGCAACTTCAGTTTTATTTTCATTTACAACAAGCCAAAGAAAAGAGTCTGTCCTCATCTGTTTAAATGTATTTTGTTTCAAAACAATTGTTTCATCCTTTGAGGAAAACAAAGACTTAATTAGAGATCTAGAAATGAGAAAATTCATTTTCTCTGTGCAACTCAAACAGTCTGAATGCCCAGTGTATGCAAGTGCTGTAGCTAGTTTCATTTTGTTGGGACTTTCCAAAGTCCTGCACATTGCAAAACTGTCAACGATCTGATATAAAAAAATATTTCTGAAATCTTGGGTTGTCATCTGGGAATTTTAAGGGAATTTGTTAAAACAAAGAGAGAGCTAAACCATGCATAATCTTATAAACTAAACAAACATTTTTAAACTTGATGTTTTCCCAAATTTTAAGTGCTTGTTTGTACAATAATTCCAATGGTTTTAGAACTATAGAATGTGTATTAGACCAACTTGTCAGAAAATAAGTAATATGAGAAAGAATCATATAATGAAAATATACCTTTGCAGCCTCATTTGATAATTTCTAATAAACCGAAAATTAACTACATTCAATTTTACCGTTTACTTACCTTTTTTATATGCGTTTTAAAACCAAGACATGAGCACTGATTAATTAGTTTGAACACAAATGATTTATCCCCCCAAAAAAGAACAAGCAACTTCAGTTTTATTTTCATTTACAACAAGCCAAAGAAAAGAGTCTGTCCTCATCTGTTTAAATGTATTTTGTTTCAAAACAATTGTTTCATCCTTTGAGGAAAACAAAGACTTAATTAGAGATCTAGAAATGAGAAAATTCATTTTCTCTGTGCAACTCAAACAGTCTGAATGCCCAGTGTATGCAAGTGCTGTAGCTAGTTTCATTTTGTTGGGACTTTCCAAAGTCCTGCACATTGCAAAACTGTCAACGATCTGATATAAAAAAATATTTCTGAAATCTTGGGTTGTCATCTGGGAATTTTAAGGGAATTTGTTAAAACAAAGAGAGAGCTAAACCATGCATAATCTTATAAACTAAACAAACATTTTTAAACTTGATGTTTTCCCAAATTTTAAGTGCTTGTTTGTACAATAATTCCAATGGTTTTAGAACTATAGAATGTGTATTAGACCAACTTGTCAGAAAATAAGTAATATGAGAAAGAATCATATAATGAAAATATACCTTTGCAGCCTCATTTGATAATTTCTAATAAACCGAAAATTAACTACATTCAATTTTACCGTTTACTTACCTTTTTTATATGCGTTTTAAAACCAAGACATGAGTCCAAATGAACCCCTAAGTATTTATATTCCGAAACAACCTGTAATTTCTCTCCCAAAATGAAAATATCCTGTTTTATATCAACACTATGTCTTTTAGAAAAGAGCATACAAGCTGTTTTTGACACGTTTAATTTCAGATAACACTGATTGAGCCAGATTGTTGACACACCATGGGTAAATCATTAATATACATGCTAAAGAGAATTGACCCCAATATAGACCCTTGTGGAACACCAGTTGAAAGGCATAGTGAATTGGATTTATAATGATACATTTTTACTACATGAGAATAGGAAGAGAGATAAGATTCAATTAAATTTACAGATTTTGTCGAAAAATTTAAATGGAATAATTTATGTAAAAGAATATTATGATTTACAATATCAAACGCTTTTTGTAAAACAAGAAATACAGCCCCTACCACTCCACCTTTATCTATTAATGCCTTTACCTTTTCAATAAAATAACATGTAGCCGTTTCTGTTGAATGATTTATCCTAAAGCCGAACTGCATCGGATGTAATTGGAAAGTTTAAATTGGAAAGTCACCTTTAAAATGGTCAATAATTTGTTTAGTGACCAGTTTTTCAAAAACTTTTGATATTGTGGGGAGGACACTAATTGGCCTATAATTGTTGGTTAAACGGGGGTCGCCTTCCTTAAATATAGGGGCCACAACCGTCAGCTTCCAAGAGGTAGGGAATCTCCCTTGATCTAATGAAATATTAATGATACATGTTAGAGAGTTAACTATTGAGGAACTAATTTGTTTCAATAAAAGTGTGTCTTTAGTGTGTGCCCTTGAGGACTTAAGAGACATGACTACTTTTTCAACATCTAACTTAGTTACTGATCTTAATACTAAAGCTGTCTCACTATTTCTTCGTAAATAAGGTTGTTGTAGTGTGAAACTTTGTGCAATTTTATCCACTGATTCAATAAAATAGTGATTAAGGGCCTGTGCCACATCAATTGGGCTTTGTAAAATTGTATCATTATTCTTAAATTCAATTGGCCTTGTTTTGATATTATTTTGTCCGCTTAATTTTTTAATCTGTTTCCATATAGTTTTTGAGTTACCATGAGCATTTTCAATAATTGTGATAAAAAAATCTGCCTTTGCTTTTCTTAATACTCTTACTACTGTACCTTATTTCTTAACATTACAAATGTATTTCTATCATGAGCCATCTTTGATCTTGGTGCTAATTTTAAAGCATTATCACCCGTTCCTTCATAGATTTTTTAATATTAGCATTCACCCTGGGGAGGGACTGTTTATATTTCCTCTTGACTGAAAAATCACTAATTGTAGATTGTAACTTTTCTGTAAAGGTTTGACTAGCTATTTCTGAATCTGTAGTATGTAATAAATCTTCCCAGTTCATATTTTTTTATAGCTACATTAAAATCATCTTGCTTATTTTTTGAAATACCAAAGAATTCCTTATTACTGGCGTGTATATCGAATCGCTTGTTAGTTAATTTTCTAGATACAAGGACCATTTTATGATCTGTCAACCATGTTATCATATTATAAGACTGTGTAATGCTTTCCAGGCTATTACTAAATATTAGGTCAATTTGGGTACTAGTAGCTACTATTTGTTATTCGTGTTGGACCTTTGATCATTTGAACCAGATTAAAACCATCAGTGATTTGCTTAACCTCTTAAGACCCGGCAAAACATTTTAATTGATTTTAAATTTTTTTGATGTCATTACATTGTTTAGCGCATTTAAAAAATGTAAACAATTTTTTTTTTCAAAAATGATATTTCATTCATAAGTTATGCTTAGGGGCTGTTGCATGTATAGTCTCAGAGAAATGCAGGGTCTCAGGAGGTTAAGCGTCTTGTCTTCCCAATTTAAATTAAAATCACCCATTACAATAACTTCTATATATTATTTACTAACAATAACTATTTCATATATTGTGTATTTTTTATTATCTGTCTTGTCAGATAATATGTCAAGAAAACTAAAAAAATCTTGTCAAGACCGATCAAAAATACACAGTCTGTACTGTGGAAGCTTCTGTTACTAAGACAAATTTCTTGTAGCCTATGTGTAAACAGACTTGGCAATAAAGCTCTTTCTGATTCTGTGCTTCGTTAATGCTCTTCATGTACTCAGTAAAAGGTATAGAAACAAGCAGAAAGACTTTGGTAATCTAAATACTGAGTTGTAAATTTGATAGCAAATTCACATGTATGCTATGACTGACTGATGATAATTAATATTAAACATTACTATTATGTCACAAAAGAGGTAATGAATTAAGAACTGAGAACAAAGAGTAATTGAAAAGTTAAATATAATGGCATTAAGTACTAAAATTTCCTGTTAGGTTGGGATTGTACGCTTTTAGTTTACAATCATGAGAATGCTGAATGTATGCAGCTCACTTATCCATGGAATGAAGACATAAGATGCTTTGAAATGTGGAATGGAAAACTGTCCCAACTGGTTTCAACATTTGTTTTACGTATAAAACACTAGCCTGTCTGTGACACAAGCATACAGCCTCACACAACAGGAAACTCAAGAGAAATTATCAAAACTTTAATAGAATTCTTCATATAGAAATCTGCATTTCTATTTTTATTGACCAAAACATTTCTTTAAAATAAGTAAATATATATTTGAAAATGTGTGTGCAAGAACTCTAAGAACTGAGAGGTTGCTATGTAATTTCCCATAGTCAGAGTGCACAGGTATTTATCAGTTCATCAAGAAGAAAAACTAGTTTGATTTTCAAACGTTCATGAGGATCATGACATAAAATCCTTGAAGGTGATTCAGAACCTTGTTTGATAAGATAAAGTGTCAATAAGTCCAAGGTGACTGTCATACAGTATCAGCATAAAAAATGAGTACATTTAGGTAAGGTAACAGGTAGCTAATTAGGCTAACTCCAGCATTAAAGTGTGTTGTGATATGTTAATAATACAATAAATTATAAATGCAACTTTTGTTCGATATGTTGTTATCTAATTCCATGATTCCACATTTTAAACATACCTTAAAGTGTCGCACAAACAAATGTATACACTTATCCCTGTCATTTACACTATATAATAACTGCACAGTGATATGGAATGCCATCCCTGCCATAATTATAAATAAATAAAGAAATGTACAAAGAAATGTAAAAAAGCAAATATAAATAAATAAATATATAAATAAATGTACAAAGAAAAGTAAAAAAACAAAAAGAAATAATTATGTATATTTTTATTTCCTTATTTATGTATTTTTTTCCCCACATTTATTTATTTTTTATTTTATTTATTTATACATTTATTTATACCCACTTTTATTTATTTTCACATTTATGTTTTTTTTTTTTTTTTACACATTTCTTTGTCCTTAGGGTAATGAGGAGGGCGTGTTTTACCTCAGGAATAGCAATCGAGCCAGAGTAGGCGAGGGGTAAGCTTTGAGGCCACAGTGAAACCTTGTGGTGCCCAAACGAAGTGTAGCCTACATGACACACCTGTTGATAGTGTGGGATGAATGATTTAGATGGGCAATATGGCCAAAATCTTATATCACGGGTTATTATTTCAATTTCACGTGGGGGGTTGTTTCGGCTGGGAAGCGTGCAATCTGTGATCCAGAATTAGATCAAACAAAAGGTGTCCATGGGAACGGAGCTAGTAAAACACACAGGCCATGCATTGTAGCCTAAAACATGTTTAATATTTGCGACTGACACCAACGATTGTATGCGGCTATGCAGTGGAGATGCGTTCGCTGTCAAATATCATACAGCATTCATTTGAAATTTTGTCAAATATTTTTTCTTGATTACAAGAATAAAACTCTTGTTGTTCTTGTTGGGATTTATTTCTTGTTTTTCATTTAATTCATAAGTTAACACTGCAAATTAAATGGTTTCGTTTTTTCTGCAGTCAAAGAAAGTATAGCCTAAATTATGTCAATGATTTCTCACATTTTAAAGATTATCAAGATTTTTGGACTTAACTGCAGTAATAAAAGTTAAGAAAATTAGCCTATAGATCAGACTACAGGCTAATTTCATTATTTCTTAACTTTTAACTTCTTAAAATTTGTTATGAAGAATTTTAAATCAACTTCATAACAAATAGGCTTTGCTAATGAATTTTCGTCATAAGCAATGTACGAACAAAACGAATACCCTAGCTATTCTATAAAACGAAATTTTCATTAAAAATCATGAATCACGAATATGACGAACTGTAGCTGATGCCTCCTTCTATCCCGAATCTTTGAAACATGCATTGAAAGTGAAACCTAAAAAACAGCGCGATCACAGATTCAACCCCCACTTGAAATTGAAATAATAACCCGTGATATAAGATTTTGGCCATATTGCCCATCTAAATCATTCATCCTACACTATCAACAGGTACGTCATGTAGGCCAGTGGTTCTCAAACGTTTTACAGCGGTGTACCCACGGGGCATTTAACATTCTTCTGCGTACCCCCTCTCTTCCACTTAGACCTTAGTCACACCTTTTCTATTAAAGGACAATATTTGCACCCTTAAAGGTCCCATATTGTCAAAACTGAAATTTCCTGGCTTTTTTCATGATTACTGAGGTCTAGGGGCTATTTAACTACCATATAAGTTTCAAAACAGTCAGTCCACAGTCAAATTCACACAGCCTGCTTAAAGTTCTAGCTATTTTTCACGAACTGTTGTGGCTTCCGTAAAAAGTTGACGTCAGAACTACACAGTCACCACCCCGAGCACCGCCCACAGTCCCACTCTCCTTTTGCCAAACCCCCAGACAACGACAACACGGAAACATGTCGAAAAGGTTTACTTTAACCATGAAACCAGATCGGCCGACCTGTAACGTTACACTCTCACTCAAAGGATGGATGATCTGACAGGATTGTTACTATGAGGTGATCACATCTAACGTGTATCATAAAGACAAACTCAGCGTGTCTATCTAGTCATGATGAAGATGTATATACATTTCAATTTCAGCAGGCAACTATTTTTACAGCTACATTATTGTTCCAGCCACAATTAATCACAACAATGTATATACAATTACGAATGATTATATATAAATCGTCAGTTTGTTGTTTTACACACATGCACACAGACATTATTTCATACACGACACAGTCATGAGATGCAAGAAACATAGACATATGGCAAGAAATCTGTAGACGCGCCCATAACAACAAAAGACAATACTTTATTGAACCTTTTCTGATAAGAAATGTGCGTTGCAAACGTGAGCATTTTTAACCATCCTTTCTGTCCAGTCTGCTCGTTTTATCGCGTCTAACCACAGCTGTCGTCGGTTTTTTGTCTGGCAGTGGTAGCAGATATGCGATAACATTTCTAATTTGAGGCTGCATTACGTCGATTCTGGCACCCAACATCACAACAAGATTATATTTTAAGCTCCTTATGTAGCCGAATTTGCACTGGTGGGCTGCCTCCCGTTTCCCCTTTGTTTTGCTGTCTCCAGCTTGCGCTGTGACATGCTGACCCTAG
The DNA here is from genome assembly GCF_001515645.1 of Sinocyclocheilus grahami. Lineage (NCBI taxonomy): Eukaryota > Metazoa > Chordata > Actinopteri > Cypriniformes > Cyprinidae > Sinocyclocheilus > Sinocyclocheilus grahami. The sequence continues at coordinate 815,987 of NW_015505254.1, read as the reverse complement.
TTACCTGTGGTTGACCTGGCCGTGCGTCACTCAGAAAACAACAGGCCAATCAGAAGAGAGGCTCATGAATATTAATTAGACAGACCAAAATCGACCTGTTCTCAGCAGAGCTCCTGAGAAAGGAGCTGTAAAAATATATTGAGATGGTTTTTGGTACATATACCGCAAATATATATTCTTAAGGACATCAAAACCTCAAATAAAACTCCAGAAAGGTGTACAATATGGGACCTTTAATTTAATTGATTTACAGGTGCATTTTTTTACCTTGATAGAGGCAAATATTTTCTATCCTTATTAATTGTATGTCATGTTTTATGTCATATTCTTAACATTCCATTAGGTGTATTATTAATATAATAAATAAAGCAATAAATGATAGCAAATCGAAGTGATACTTGTAGATTTAAAAATAAAACAGCCAATAGGTAGCGGCAAGTCGCTGTCTTAATGAGCCAGGCGTCGCGTTATTCATTCCTTCATTCAGTAACGAAGCAAAATGCTGTAGTTATGAATGGGTTATTAATCACTGACTCTCCAAATCGCTCAAAGCCGCAGATTCGTTCACAATAACGAAACACCGCTGTATGATGCTTGGAGACGCACACCAGATGATACGGATTTCGTTGGAACTTTTATTTCATTGCAAAATAGAACAAACATGACAATATTCTGTTCAAACTGTAGGCTACATTTAAAATGTAAAATGTTCACTTAATATTACCTTTTTTGTTGAACTGTTGTAAAAATGAATGGCACGTTTGCCATCGTTTGGATATTCAGGGAAATTTGCATTCTTGCTCGTATCTTAAACATGAAAACAATAACATGCACAGAGTGTGTCTGTATCGAAGAGAGTTTAAATCGATCTCAATGTACAGTGCGTGTCAATATTTGCTCTTCATGCTAGTGAAGATCTACTTTAAAGATACATTGAACAGCAGCGCGATTTGCTAAAGCAGCATATTCAGCGGCCATCATTTGACATGCACGCTGCTTGTGTGGAGGCAGTCAGTTTTGACCGCAAAAAATGAGGTAAGCTGATTGATATCATGTATCTGACCGTTTACGGCACCCCCATTTTCCTGTTTTTACATTAGAAGCGGCATTTTGCTTGTCAGAAATAC
>NW_015505254.1:807904-810848 GCF_001515645.1 Sinocyclocheilus grahami | reverse complement strand
TTAAACATGAAAACAATAACATGCACAGAGTGTGTCTGTATCGAAGAGAGTTTAAATCGATCTCAATGTACAGTGCGTGTCAATATTTGCTCTTCATGCTAGTGAAGATCTACTTTAAAGATACATTGAACAGCAGCGCGATTTGCTAAAGCAGCATATTCAGCGGCCATCATTTGACATGCACGCTGCTTGTGTGGAGGCAGTCAGTTTTGACCGCAAAAAATGAGGTAAGCTGATTGATATCATGTATCTGACCGTTTACGGCACCCCCATTTTCCTGTTTTTACATTAGAAGCGGCATTTTGCTTGTCAGAAATACGTTCGGTTTTAATGTTGCTTTAAGTTGGGGTATTAAATGAATGCCAAAACTCAGAATTTTGTTCGTACCCCAGTTTGAGAACCACTGATGTAGGCTACGCTTCTTGTACTTCGTTTGGGCACCACAAGGTTTCACTGTGGCCTCAAAGCTTACCCATCGCCTACTCTGGCTTGATTGCTATTCCTGAGGTAAAACACGCCCTCCTCATTACCCTAAGGACAAAGAAACGTAGAAATACATAAATGTGAAAATAAATAAAAGTGGAAATGAATACATTTACAAATAAATAAAAGAGAAAATAAATATGGAAAAAATTAAAAAACATAAGGAAATAAAATTATAAATATTTTATTTTTTACTTTTCTTTGTATGTTTATTTCTTTATATATTTATTTCTTTATATTAGTTTTTTACATTTCTTTGTACATTTCTTTCTTTATTTCTAATTACGGCAGGGATGGCATTCCATGCAGTGATGCATACTTATGGCAGTTTTGTAACTTGTATGCAATTACTCTAATGTCCACTAGGTGGTAGTAGATGACAGCAGGAGTTTAAACACTGACCGTTCGTTTTTGTAACATGTTTTTGATCAAAACGAGTATCGTAATATAAACCATATTATTTCACATTTGAGGGTCTTTTAAACGGTATTTCACATACATTTACCTGGAATTTTTATACAGTTATACTCCTGGTGAACTTTACCCTCAGAGTTAAATCATATGATTTATGAAATGCCCATGTTCCTCCTAGATGCCCTCATCAGCACTTTTTGTTAAAAAACAGCTTCACTGAAAAACACAACTCATTGTGTTCATAGATGTTTTATATGCAGTAAACATGATGTCCTCTGTTAAAGTGTAAATACTGCTTCATACTCTATGTAGTCTTTGTATTTCTTGTGTTGATTACTGGGGTATGAAATAAGTAATATAACTTGGGTGATTGTCACTTGTTTAAGTGTGCGTCTGAGTGTACATGCAAAAGCCGAAAGATGTGCCAGCTGTGTAAACTTCAGCCGACCACACTCAGGCTATGTCAGCAAAATGCCAAGGTCTGTCTTGAAACTCTAGATGGAGCAGGCTGATGGGTCGTTACCACAAATTGATGATTTAGACCGTTTCATCGGATGCACGTGCCTGGCCTGAAGTGGAAGAAGGGAAGAAGAGAGGGAAGGAAGAAAAAGAGAAGGAGAAGAAGAGAAAGGAGAAATTAAAGGGGTCATATGATGCGATTTCAAGTTTTCCTTTCTCTTTGGAGTGTTACAAGCGGATTGTGCATAGATAAGATCCCTGAAGTTGCAAAGACTAAAGTCTCAAACCCAAAGAGATATTCTTTATCAAAGTTAAGACTCTGCCACGCCCCCCTGAAACGGCTCGTTCTAACACGCCCCCACATATATACCTCACTATGTGGAAATATTTGCATAATGCGCCCAAATGTGCACGCAAAGAAAGAAGACGTGGTTTCAGTAACCGCAGTTAGTGTTGAAGCTGCATGTCAGGGAGACGCTGTGTGTTTCTAGGCGAAAGCAAAAGCACTTTATTTGGTCTTCCGAAAGTAGATGCATTTCGGAATCTTTAAACAGAAGCGCGAGAGAGCGAGAGCGAGACACATCACAGTGGAGTCAGCTGTCTTAACCGTGGCTTGTGTACTGCAAACACATATTCATCACTGTGTTTGTCACACAACTCTGTTCCCCTTTCGGTCTTTACATTTATTTTGAAAGATGAAGCTCGCGATTATGGTAAGGGGTGTAACATTTCCGACGAGTGCTTGCGGTGTTCGGCCAATCACAATGCACTGGGTCAGCTGGCCAATCAGAGCAGACTGCGCTTGTCAGAAGGAGGGACTAGCATCATATGACCCCTTTAAGAAAAGAAAGGGTGAAATTTGATGTTCAAAGACAATTCTTCCTTAGCATGCGCGCAGTGATACATTTCCGGTTTCTTCATGCGGGAAAATCAAGCATTTACACTGTTTCCTATTACAGGTGCTCACCAAGAACGATGGGAAACCCTGGTGTGTCCACGTTGAACCTGCTTCTTGTGTATCCTGCTTGTAGAAAATGAAAATATTATGCATCTAAAGGTGTAATTAAATGTCGAGCAACCGTGTGTATTATATGATTTTGTTTTAAATGGAGCTTACTCATTTATGAGAACAGGGAAACCACTATATTTCTGACATTCCAAAAGCACCTCCTACTGGCAGAGAATGAATGTGCATTTGATTCGCTCAGCAGTCCGGACTACCCTCTGTAGTCTTCTGAGGTCAGATTTGGTAGCTGAGCTGAACCAGACAGTTATTGAAGTGCAGAAGATGGATTCAATGATGGCGGAGTAGAACTGTTTCAGCAGCTCCTGTGGCAGGTTGAACTTCCTCAGCTGGCGAAGGAAATACAACCTCTGCTGGGCCTTTTTCACAATGGAGTCAATGTGAGTGTCCCACTTCAGGTCCTGAGAGATTGTGGTGCCCAGGAACCTGAATGACTCCACTGCAGTCACAGTGCTGTCCATGATGGTGAGTGGGGGGAGTGCAGGGAGGTTTCTCCTAAAGTCCACTGTCATCTCCACAGTTTTGAGCGTGTTGAGCTCCATGTTGTTGAGACTGCATCAGACA
>NW_015505254.1:800602-801591 GCF_001515645.1 Sinocyclocheilus grahami | reverse complement strand
TCAATAATGGCGGAGTAGAACTGTTTCAGCAGCTCCTGTGGCAGGGTGAACTTCCTCAGCTGGCGAAGGAAGTACAACCTCTGCTGGGCCTTTTTCACAATGGAGTCAATGTGAGTGTCCCACTTTAGGTCCTGAGAGATAGTGGTGCCCAGGAACCTGAATGACTCCACTGCAGTCACAGAACTGTTCATGATGGTGAGTGGAGGGAGAGCAGGGGGGTTTCTCCTGAAGTCCACAGTCATCTCCACAGTTTTGAGCGTGTTGAGCTCCAGGTTGTTGAGACTGCACCAGACAGCCAGCTCTTTAACCTCCTGTCTGTAAGCAGACTCGTTACCATCCTGTATGAGGCCGATGAGTGTGGTGTCGTCTGCAAACTGTGCAGTCGTTGGTGTAGAGGGAGAAGAGCAGTGGGGAGAGAACACAACCCTGAGGAGCTCCAGTGCTGATTATACGGCTGCTGGATGTGTATTTTCCCAGCCTCACTAGCTGCTGCCTGTCTGTCAGGAAGCTGGTTATCCACTGACAGACGGAGGTGGGCACGGAGAGCTGAGTTAGTTTGGGCAGGAGGAGGTTTGGGAAGACAGTGTTAAAGGCCGAGCTGAAGTCCACAAACAGGATCCTCACATAAGTCCCTGGTCTGTCTAGATGTTGCAGAACATAATGCAGTCCCATGTTGACTGCATCGTCCACAGACCTGTTTGCTCTGTAGGCAAACTGAAGAGGATCCAGCAAGGATCCAATAATGTCCTTCAGGTGGGCCAGCACCAGTTTTTCAAAAGACTTCATGACCACAGACTTTAGAGCCACAGGTCTTAAGTACATAAGTACAGTAATTTTGGGTTTCTTTGGGACGGGATGATGGTGGAGCATTTGAAGCATGAAGGGACTTCGCAGTGATCTGGTGATCTGTTGAAGATCTGTGTGAAGATGGGGGCCAGCTGGTCAGCACAGGATTTCAGACAGACTGGTGTAACACAATCTGGGCCTGG
>NW_015505254.1:790627-800488 GCF_001515645.1 Sinocyclocheilus grahami | reverse complement strand
CTCTGGACCCCTCACATCCAGCCCACTCCCTCTTTGAACTGTTGCCATCTGGTCAACGCTACAGAGTACTGCGCACCAGAACGGCCAGGCACAGGAACAGTTTCTTCCCTCGGGCAATCCATCTCATGAACACTTGACAATAAACGTGGAACACACAACACTATTATACATTTATTTATTTAACACACTTTTTTTACATTTCAAATTTGCACATATCATACCTGTACATACATAATTGTCTATACAGTATATAATGTGTTTTTGCTATTTTATACATTGTCTATTTGTATATTATTCTTTTTATTATCTATGTCCTATCTTGTCACTGTCATTCTGTTGCACTGTGGAGCTTCTGTCACTAAAACTTTCAAATTTGCACATATCATACCTGTACATACATAATTGTCTATACAGTATATAATGTGTTTTTGCTATTTTATACATTGTCTATTTGTATATTATTCTTTTTATTATCTATGTCCTATCTTGTCACTGTCATTCTGTTGCACTGTGGAGCTTCTGTCACTAAAACAAATTCCTCGTATGTGTAAATATGCCTGGCAATAAAGCTCATTCTGACTGATTCTGATTCTGAGGTTGTTCAGCTTTGCCCCCTGGGCTTCCCTTGGAGTAGAATAAGGTTGTTCTTATCCTCCCTAGAGGTATACGGGGTACGATGAGGGAATTATGTATTCCTGGGCCAGGTTCCCTTAAAGGTAATGTCTAGCACTTAGAGCATTAGACCTACATTAGATAGACCTTCATTAGATGTTATATAGCTGATGTCAATTAGGGGTGGGAATCTCTTGGCACCTCACGATTACGATTCAGAGGGTTGCGATGCGATGATAAAACGATTATCTATGCATCTTTTGTTTTAATACAGATTTTCTTTTTTCTCACTGTCTGACTGTTAAAGCAAAGTATATGTAATGACCCATAATGAATTTACTTCCAAGATCTTTTATTAATAAAACAAATGGAAGTGATTTGGCAAGTCAACAACAATGTTACAAATAACCAACAGGAAATGAAAAGTGCCTGTAGCAGCATACTTGCAGCAAATTAATACAGACTTGAGCATATTCTGAAACACTGACAAAAGAATAGTCTTCCAACCAACATAATCCTGTTGTGTGCATAATGAGCAATATAATCCTTCAAACAAAAAACAAACATTTTGTTGTACCAAAATCACAAAAAGCTTTCATACAAAAATATAGAATTCTGTACCAGCAGCTCTCATAGAAAAATAATGCTTGTGGACTTCAGCATATTTTGAACAACTAACTAGTAACCATACAAAGATCCTATTACTTACAAATAAATAATAAAGAGTCTAAGACTTATGACTTCAAACAAAATCCTGTGAATAGGTTTGTATAGTGAGTGGAGACGGGAGGTCAGAACAAACTGAAGTTAAAGGGTTGGTTGACTGGTTTTGTTCTAGGCTTGATTGTGTTTATGGGGTGCAGTCTAACATGTGTTCATGCGTCGTTATTTAAAAAACGCATTATTTTTCACATAATTTACCTTTATTCTACACCACTCTGTCCCTTCTCTGATAAACACGCTGATCATTTCCTGCTTTTATGAAGCCCCTCCCTCAAAAATACGCAATGGGCTCTGATTGGTTAGCTAGTCCAGTGTGTTGTGATTGGCTAAACCGGCTCTGGTGCATGTCTAAATGTCCCACTCCTCACCTCAGCGGCATGTGTTCCGGTTGTATTGTAAACAATGGCGTAGTCTATTGCTTATCAATTTGAGCCCAATTGAGACGCAGAGGATATTAGTGAAGAGGATCATGCGGAACCTGTGCAAGCACGGCTCTTAATGGTATTTTTGTTTGTTGTTGTCTCATACTTTTAGATACGTTGTTATTTGTGAATGCTACTGCTTCTGTTAGCTTTTAATATAGGTTTTATCCTGATTAAAGCTTTAATACAGTATGGCAACTGGCAAAAAGCAGCGCAGCATGGCCTCGCCCCCTTTGTTGTGTGTTCCCGGGGGCGGGGTTTATCAGGGTTTGTGACATCACAAACCCGGGAAGTAACTCGTAGTTCCTACGAGCTGTTTTTGTAGGCATTAAACTGCCATCATTTTAAAAAGAAGATATCTCCGTTTGCATTCAACTTCGTAACGTTGCAGATATTGCAAGTTCTGAACCACTAACAAAATAATAGTCTTCTAAACAGCATCCTCCTGTGTTTAATAAGCAATATAATCCTTCAGACAAAAAAAACAAAACTTTTTGCACAGTGGCCTCCATAATCCTTAAATGGAAGACGTTTGGGACGACCAGAACCCTTCCTAGAGCTGGCCGTCCGGCCAAACTGAGCTATCGGGGGAGAAGAGCCTTGGTGAGAGAGGTAAAGAAGAACTGGGCCGAAGGTTTATCTTCCAACAAGACAATGACCCTAAGCACACCGCTAAAATAACGAAGGAGTGGCTTCACAACAACTCTGTGACTGTTCTTGAATGGCCCAGCCAGAGCCCTGACTTAAACCCAATTGAGCATCTCTGGAGAGACCTAAAAATGGCTGTCCACCAACGTTTACTATCCAACCTGACAGAACTGGAGAGGCTCTGCAAGGAGGAATGGCAGAGGATCCTCAAATCCAGGTGTGAAAAACTTGTTGCCTCTTTCCCAAAAAGACTCATGGCTGTATTCGATCAAAAGGGTGCTTCTACTAAATACTGAGCAAAGGGTCTGAATACTTAGGACCATGTGATATTTCAGTTTTTCTTTTTTAATAAATCTGCAAAAATGTCAACAATTCTGTGTTTTTCTGTCAATATGGGGTGCTGTGTGTACATTAATGAGGAAAAAAAATTAACTTAAATGATTTTAACAAATGGCTGCAATATAACAAAGAGTGAAAAATGTAAGGGGGTCTGAATACTTTCCGTACCCACTGTATATTTTTTTTTTTGCTGTTGTGTATACCATAAACATAAACAGCATTTATACCACAAAGATCTTGGGCCCTAATGAATAGGCCACAATAAAAATAGCTAGTGGGTGTGCTAATGTGTAAGTTCTTGTGTAAGAACACGAGCTGGTCTACATGTTCAGATGCAAGTGTGCTCCGCTGCGCAGTTACAATATCTCCTGCCGTAGAAAAGACTCTCTCTGCAGAGACACTGGTGTCAGGGATACACAAGTATCTCTTGACCAACCTGGAAATCAGAGGAAACATCATCTGATTTTTACTCCACCAGCTAAGAGAGTCTTCAGAGAGAGGGAGTGATGGAGCACTACAGTACTTGGTCACTTCCTCTTCAGCTCTGGCATGGGTAGACATGGGCCACTGTTGGACTCTAGCATCAGTAAAGGTCTGTCCCAGCAGATTCTCTAGCAGAGAAGATGATGATTATCTTCTTTTGTATGAAGGACTTTGGTGTTGCTCCTCAGTGGTCGGTATCTTCTGGGGAATCTTCTTCCCTCAATGCGTTGTGCTCTTTGTTTTTTTACTCCTGTTCTACTCTCTCTTGCTGTAGGTAAACACAATGAGAAGAACAGGTAAACACCAAAACCAAACATTTTTAAATCAATATTTTCAATCCAAACCATATATGAACAAAATTATTAAAGGGGTCATATGATGTGATTTCAATTTTTCCTTTCTCTTTGGAGTGTTACAAGCTGTTGGTACATAAAAAAGATCTGTAAAGCTGCAAAGACTAAAGTCTCAAATCCAAAGAGATATTCTTTATAAAAGTTAAGAGTCAACCACGCCTACCTAAAACGGCTCGTTCTAACACGCCCCCACATGTCTACGTCATGATGTGGGAAGATTTGCATAACGCCGCCCAAATGTTCACGCAAAGAAAGAAAGCGGAACTTTTATTCTCGCTGTAGTATTGTTGTTGCTGCCACCACCATGTCGTGAAGGTGCTGTGTGTTTCGTTGTGAAAGCGAAACTACTTTGATTGGCCTTCCAAAAGAGGACGATATCCACTTTGTCATTCCTGGAGCTGATCCGTGCTGGTCGCTGAGGAAATACATCAACTTCGCGCTGTGGATCGCCAGATTGGCTTTCACCGTGGACGAAGCGGAGTCCAGCCCGGGGTCGTCACATGTGGTTGCCGCAAGCCTGCCGGCCGCTCCTTCGTCGAATCCGCCGGTGTTCTGACAAATAATGCTACCTATCAGATTATGCTACCAACACTGTATTTATCCTACTGTAAGGGTAGGTTTAGGGTTGGGGTAGGTGTACATGTTAATAAAGCCTCACACCTTATTAATATCATGCTGGAAGCAAAATCTGATATGTAGCACTTTTCGCTATCGAATTATGCTACCATCTGTTTTAATGGGAGGTAGCAAAATCTGACAGGGTAGCACAAATCGTAAGAACACCAGCCGCGCCGCTCACTCTAACCCGCCGTGTGTGAAGCTGCGTTTCGTTGTGAAAGCGAAACTACTTTGTTTGGCCTTCCAAAAGAGGACACAACTAGAAATCAGTGGTTAAGTTGTATTTACAACACTGTTCCAGAACAGTTCAACCCAAATATTACGATGTGTCCAGTGCATTTTATGAAGGACTGTTTCCTGATCCTGGTAGAGTAGACTACAATGCCGGCTGTTCTGTTCACAGAATGTAAGTACGTTTTTTTATATTTAAAGAATTTGCCACTGACGATTCAAATGCAAGTTTTGAGCAGTGTAGAGTAGCATTTGTAGTTTGTCATTTCTACGATCACAAATGCAGACATGGTTTTGTTTTCGCGATGCGATGCAACGCGTAAAAAGACAGTATGAGTCATTATAATCCGTAATTATGTCCCCACTGGATGCAACAAGTGCCTTGTTTATAATGGGTTTAAATGTTTTTGTCTCGTCGCTCCGGCCGGGACAAGGCATCACAATATGGCAAGGGGCTTAACATTTCCGTCACACGCTTGAGGTATTCGGCCAATAACAACACACTGGATAGCTGGCCAATCAGAGCACACCTCGCTTTTCAGAATGATGAGCTTTGTAAAAATCAACAGGCAGAATTACCTCTAGTGATGCAGCCTCAGCAACCACTCTTCCGTATGTCTTCACTCTCTCCTCCTCAGAAAGAAAAGACAGGCCCTTAAATCGTGGGTCCAGAGCAGAGGCTGTGAAAAGAGTGTTTTTCTCTTGCTCACTAATGTATCTCTTGCTGAAGTCCCCATTGATGGCCTGCTTTGTCTCCCAGACCATTGATGACTCTCCAAATACTGTCCTTAGTGTCCTGGATGAGTTGAGCTCGCAAAGGAGCTATCACACAGATGGTGGGGCTGCTCTCTTCTGACATGAGAGTAGTTGCATCGTTCATTGGCTTTAGGGCCTTGATAATATCCTCTGCATTTGAGATGTCTGTTTCACTGAATGTGCAGATGTCAGACTCTCCTCTCCTTACCTGAGGAGACAGTAAGGTGGCGCAGACTGCTGGCTGTTGCTCCAGTAACCTGTCAATCATCTCGTACGCACCATTCCACCTGGTGCTTACGTCGGTAGGCTGCCTCGTCACAGACCAAGCAGCTTCTGCTTCTCTTCAAGCTGGTGTTTTGCAATGGTACTATGGTGGAAAAATATAGTAACATGTCTCACCCTCCCCAGTAGCCTTGACACAGTGGGCAACTTGAGCGTCCGCTGTCAGGCCAGGTTTAGAGTGTGGGCATAACACTTCACATGTGGGAATTTACCCAGTTCAGCAGCAACAGCCATATTGGATGCGTTATCAGTAATTAAAACTACATCTTTTTCAGTGATCTGCCATTCCTCTGCTACATTCTTTAACAGCTCAGCCATATTTGCACCTGTGTGGCTCTCATTTACTGCTCTTGTTTGGAGTACATGAGACACTAGCTGCCACTCATCGGTGATAAAAATGTGCAGTTACGGTGACATAAGATTCTGTGGAAATGGATGTCCACGCATCACATGTTACAGCTAATCCTACACGCTTTCTGCAGTGATTCCATGACTTCAATTTTGGTCTCATTGTAGGGTGTGGGGATCGCTGTGTCAGTAAAATATATTTGAGATAGGACATTGTATCTTGGCTCCAAAATGTGCAACATAGCGTGAAAGCCCTGGTTCTCGGCGACTGAATACGGATGCAAATCCTTGGCAATAAAAGTTGCGATTGAGTTTGTAATTTGCTTTGCTCTTTTCGAGTTGTGTGGAAGCTTTGACATTGCTTGCTCGATGGTCCTCTGGTTAGCAGCAGCAACTACCGGTACACCCAAGTGTTTTTCTTCCTCCTCTGGGTGGAAACGTGTAATATGGTTTCTCATATTTGTTGTGTTTCCAAAATATTTTAGCTTGGCTTGACACAACTTGCATATAGTGTGGCTCTTGTCCACGGTCTTTCCCCCTTCAACTTCATAGAAGCCAAAGTGCTTCCATACGCTAGCTTTTAACACAGACAGTGCCGGTCTGTAATCTTATAATAAACAAATAATCTTCCATTTATTTGTTTGATACATAATATGGTTCTTCACCTTATTAGTCGCAGAAAAGCAATGGTTTATCTTGCCATAAGATAAGGTAACTGCCATAGCAACACCCAACTTTAATAACATGCTTTAATAACATGCCAACTTTATTCCTTTATCATTCATGGTATTAATTTAGCAGTTGTTGATTACTCTCTTGTTTATCTTTTTTTTGTGAATAAAACAAATTTTATTTCACTACTGTCTTTCTTGTGTTGATAATACAGATAATAAGAGGCTCTACAAGTTAGCAATATATAGGTTACATGAGTTCTAAATGACTGAACAGCCACTGTTGGGAGTGTTCTCATAGGTTAAAGTCCTTGACTGGTGCCCCAAACTAAGGGAGGGAGGGGGAAGTGGTCATCTGATGTACTCATAACCACACACACATTAAGTGACACGTGAACCAAAATCATCAAAAAAGCATCATCGGTGATGTGAGTACCCATCACTACATTATTTTGCCTCTCTGGGTGAGCAAAAGTAAAATCACTACACTGGCCGCCCCTATGAAAATATCCTGGCTCTGCCACTGCTAAACCAACAGGAAGTTTTAGTACTTTAACTTTAATTTTTCAATTACTTTTTGTTCTTAGTTAATTCATTATTTCAATGTTGGAGTGCAAATTTAGTCAAGTGCAGGTATGTAGTTCATTGCCTGTACCTTTACTGAAAGTGGAGAGTGGTTTGTTAATGAAGTACAGAACAGATATATTGCACTGTAGGCAATTTTTTACAAATTTACAGAACTAAACAAATATCATCTGATCTCTGAGAGTTGCGCAATGTGCAGTATGACTTTGGACATTCCCAACAAAATGAAACTAGAAAGTTACTTGTATACTCTGGGCTAAATTAATGAAAACTGTTGAAATGTTACTTTCCTTTCTTAAATGTGTTGCAATATTTTTGGATTCAAGTTGCACAGTGAAAATGAATTTTCATAGTTTCTAGAGCTCTAGTTAAGTACTAGTTTTCCTCAAAGGATGAGTAGTCACAACTGTTTTGGAACAAAATCCATTTAAACAAATGAGCACAGACCTTTTTTGGGCTTGTTTATATTTTTTTACATTTTAAAATCAGTGTTTTAGGTTAACTATGTTTGAGTCAGCATTAAGAAATAGCCTAAACCCACATTTAAATAGAAAAGACAACACCTATGTTGAGAAAACTGCTGAAAAATAGCTTATGTCAGGGGTGGTAAATCAGTTGCAGGGATAACAAGGATTTTATTGAGATTCAAAACAAACAGGAATGAAGCCACGGTCCAAGATGGTAATCTGGAGAGATTCCAATCAGGTCCGGGGAAGAGAAAGTCAGCTCAACAGCAGGTATCTAGGAAAAGGCAGTTTTCAGAGCAAATGGCCACAAGTAACAGTCCACGAGCAACGAGACAGTCCAGCTCTCCAAATAATTCCAGGGGCCAGAGAATGGCAATTGTGGGAGGGAGAGGGACTCCAGGGAGGGAGCAGGGAACGCTGGGCAGCGAGGGGAAGGAGGCAGACAGAAGGGAGTCCAGCAGCCAGGGGGGCTGGAGAGGGCAGAGGGGAAGGGAAAAAACGAAAACAAAATGGCTGGAGCTAAAACTAGGAACTAGATAGAACTGGGCTAGATCAAAAGAAAAACCCTAATATCAAAAGTAAAATAAAAGCAAAGGAAACTAGGCTAGGCTAGGCTAGGCTAGGCTAGACAGGAACCAGGATAACCGCCAAGAGCAACAAAACCCAGGTTAACTCAGCAGAGCAGAGATTTCGATTTGGCACAAGACAGAAAACAAGCAAGGAATATTAGGGTGACTAATGATCAGAAACAGGTGTTATCCCTAACGAGATAAGGTAACAAGAGTGGCGGGGTAACAATCGACAATAGAGCACATGGCAAACATAATTAACCAACTGACAGCCATGTGCTCCAGACAGACCAGGACACAACATAAACAAACCCAGATCACACCGGTGCCATGACAGCTTATCTCTTAATAGCTGATCTCAAACCATTGTTGGTTTAAGATGTTCTTTTTTTCTATATAAAAGTTTATTCTAGATAAAAACATTCTATATAAAAAACAACATTTTAAAATAATCTTACGCACAGTTTCTTTCATTTAAGAAATTACTGACTAAGCTTGTACAATTGTGTCTTAGCCTGAATGAGAAAATACAAATTTCCAAGGCCACACCTCCTGTGAGAAAGATATTTAAGGCTAAAATTTGTGAGGGGGAAAGCATTCTAGATCATGGAGTCATTATACACTTTCCTGATGCTCTTTGTTGCTGTCTGCAAGTCTAATGCGCTCATCCGACCCAGTAATGGCCTTCGTGAATGTCGCATGAACTCAAGTTTAACAGCACTACACTGTAAAAAGTAATGAGTTGAACTTACTTGGAAAACCTGTGGAAACTGATTGCCTCAAATTTCTCAAGCAAATTAGTTTATAATTTTTGAGTTAATGAAACTTACTGTAACTTTGTATTGGTAACTTGTGTATATGTATAGGTTACCAGAAAACTTGAGTGTTGCTAACGCAATTTGACAAGTTCAGCCAACTTAGAGATGTAAGTTAAGCTTAGTGCACAGAACTCAAACAAAACAGTTCTCTTAACAAGTCTGCTTTGTTCACATTACTAGACAAATGTGTGGAAACAGATTGCCTTAAATTTCTCAAGTAAGCTGTACTCAAAACTTAAAGTTGTTAATACAAAGACAGAAAACAGATTGTTAGCACAACAATAGGGCATTTATTTGTTTAAAACAATGTTACTTCAAGTCATTATTTTTTAGGCATGCTATCAAATCAACAATTTAACACTGTAAGAAAAATTGCACATACTGCACTCAGGAAATAAATAGAAAAAAAACAAACATCAACATCCCTTTTATGACACCTTGTAAATCTAGATTTATCATTTTCTAAATCAATAATGATAAATCATGAACAATTACACTGAAAAATGCTCCATCACGCCACAAATACATCTTTCTACATCAGAAGATTTTTCAGAGATTGCATTCTAGGTTCAGCCATTGAATGAAATCAAAGGTGTCCTTCAGTACTGGAGGATACTATAATTTCATAGCATAAATCCAAGTCCAAAGAGCAGGCATATCTTGGGGAGGATTTTCCAGATCATCCAATACAATTGTACCTTCCAAAATGATTGCAGTAGACATGGCATTAAATGCAGTGAGTTAGGCATGGCTCTAGAGTCCTCAGCTCAGGGATCATGGTCAATAGGCCGACTGACATCTCTTCTTCATCATAGTCCTAGAAACAAAAATACAATATGACAAAAATATGTAATTACATTTTAAGAGTACATATTCAGGTTAAACATTTGCAAACAAATTAATATCTGTGTATTATGTTTAGATATAAAGGCCTTT
>NW_015505254.1:768241-785740 GCF_001515645.1 Sinocyclocheilus grahami | reverse complement strand
ATTTAACACTAAGAAAAATTGCACATACTGCACTCAGGAAATAAATAGAAAAAAAACATCAACATCCCTTTTATGACACCTTGTAAATCTAGATTTACCATTTTCTAAATCAATAATGATCAATCTTGAACAATTACACTGAAAAATGCTCCATCACGCCACAAATACATCTTTCTACATCAGAAGATTTTTCAGAGATTGCATTCTAGGTTCAGCCATTGAATGAAATCAAAGGTGTCCTTCAGTACTGGAGGATACTATAATTTCATAGCATAAATCCAAGTCCAAAGAGCAGGCATATCTTGGGGAGGATTTTCCAGATCATCCAATACAATTGTACCTTCCAAAATGATTGCAGTAGACATGGCATTAAATGCAGTGAGTTAGGCATGGCTCTAGAGTCCTCAGCTCAGGGATCATGGTCAATAGGCCGACTGACATCTCTTCTTCATCATAGTCCTAGAAACAAAAATACAATATGACAAAAATAAGTAATTACATTTTAAGAGTACATATTCAGGTTAAACATTTGCAAACAAATTAATATCTGTGTATTATGTTTAGATATAAAGGACTTTTCAAACTGAGCACAGCAGTGGATCCCAGATAAAAAAAAAAAAAAAGACATTCAATCTCTTGTACAAAAAGACAAGACAAACTGAACCGTATGCCAGCTATACAATAATCTATTCTGAAACTGCTGCTTTGACATTTGAAAAGTGTAAAAAAAAAAAAAAACAACAACAATAGCATTTTTGTTAAATACTGACATATATATTCTCTTTTGTGTGATATCTAAAGACTGACCACAAAACCATGATCAAGAGAGCACCCTCATAGGCCATGCCTTAAATGAGTGGTTTTCACGTGTCTATCATTCATATATTAGACTCTTTGTTTTTGTTCTCTTGCTTATCTGATTTCTTTATTTCTTTCAAACCTCCTTTTTGATTTTTATATTTCTTTCACTTACCTTTATTCTTTTCTGTTCTTCCTTTCTGACTTCTTTCCTCTTTGTGTTGTTTCCTTTACTCTTCCTTCATCTAGATTGTCAGACTCCTTGTTACCTAATTTCTATTTTCTTTCTTCACATTATTTTTCTTACTCTTATTTAAAAAGGGTTCACCCAAAAATGAAAATTCTGTCATTAATTACTCTCTCATGTCGTTCCAAACCAGTAAGACCTTCATTCATCTTCGGAACACAAATGAAGATATTTTTGAGGAAATCTGAGAATGCTTGTAAACAAGGCATAGTGCATGCGTGTTCTACGTCAGAACGCCGGCTCCTGCTTCAGCAGCATCACACGCATGCGTCGTGGTACTCTCGTGAACGATGTCCTTTCTTTCTTTCTGGGTCTTGAACGTGGTAGTTGTGTTGCTGTCTATGCAGAAAGCTCTTGGATTTCATCAGAAATATCTTAAATTGTGTTCCGAAAATGAACAAAGGTCTTATAGGTTTGGAACGACATGAGGGTGAGTAATTAATGACAGAATTTTCATTTTTGAATTTTCAACTAACCCTTTAAGTATTTTTCTCTTCTTTCCAACTCTGTTCTTTTATTATACATTCCCTTTCCTAAGCACACCTATGTGAATAAGCATATACTATGTGGAAACATGGAATTGGAGAATTGTCATATTCCATAGCTTCCATATTTTAATAAGTTTTTCAGCAGTTGAGCTCTCTTTTCACTGAATAAACAAGTAGAACTTCCACTTCCACTGCATGAGTTTAAGTCCCCAACAAAAGAGCACATAGAATATGACAAGAAAATGGTTATAATTAGTGCTGGGCATTGACGCACATTTAAAAACTAGTTTCTACTCCAAATAAGTTTCTGAAATATAAACATTTAAACAGTGATTGTGATGATAACTTGTTTTCATGACATTTGTTCAAACATTAAATGCTGAAAAGTTGGCACCAGAGGCGGATCCAGTCCCAACCCCAGTACCTCCCTATTCAGAGCTGATATTTCCATAAATCATCCTCTGAGACCACTACTCGAAGCTTCCCTCAACTCTATCCTACAAGCCGTCGCCCCCAGGACCCTCCAATCTTACCTAACAGCTTATAAAAATACTTTAAAGCATTTCACTCCACCTACAACCTGCCATTTCCGGACTTTTCCTTGCTCGCTATCACCTCATTCATCTCTCACCTTAACATCAACAAAAACCTCCAAATCAGCTCCATTAAGGGTTATCTAAGCGGAATCCAGTTTTTTCACAAACTCTTATACGGTTCACCCTCACCCCAGATAGCCAATTCTCAGACCTCCCTACTCATCAAAGGTATCCAAAGATCCCATCCCACTCGCCCAGATACCAGGCAACCCATTACCTTACAAATTTTGACCAAATGTATTTCTACCCTCCGCAGAGGTTATCATTCCATTCACACCGCCCACACGCTTGACGCTATGTTCATCCTGGCTTTCTTTGGTTTTCTCAGATGCTCTGAGCTCACTATCACACCTAGCTTCAACCCAAATACCCACCCCACTATTTCCGATCTAACAGTGCTGGATGATGAAACCATCTCTTACTTCATCAAGCAAAGTAAAACAGACCAGACCAGGAAAGGCCATTTCATTTTTATTTTCAACCTCCAATCACCCATACTACCATACCAGGCCCTCCTAGCCTTCATCCAGCTCAAGAAATCACAGTCCAAACTCCCATCCGACCCCCTTTTTACAGATGATTCCAACCGTCCCGTCACCCGTTTCTGGTTTCAAAAGCACCTCAAGTCAGTTCTGCTCCTATCCGGCATCCCAGCAGATAATTTTTCCAGCCATTCATTTCGAATCGGGGCGGCTACCACAGCGGCCAAAAAAAGGCCTCTCCCAGCAGCAGATACAAGCACTCGGTCGCTGGTCGTCAGAAGCATTCAAGAGCTACATTCGATCTGACCGCTCCCACATCAAGGAAGCTCAACGAACCCTCATCGGCCACCCCCTTTAAATGTCAGTACAGCCCCATCCACTCAAGACCAGCAGTGACCGCCCCGGCAGGTGCTTTTCTATATTTCCCCACTGCCCCAGCAGTGCCCGCTCCCGCAGGAGTTTTTTCCATATTTCCTCACTGCCGCAGCAGTGCCCGCTCCCGCAGGAGCTTTCCATATTTCCCCACTGCCGCAGCAGTGCCCGCTCCCGCAGGAGCTTTCCATATTTCCCCACTGCCGCAGCAGTGCCCGCTCCCGCAGGAGCTTTCCATATTTCCCCACTGCCGCAGCAGTGCCCGCTCCCGCAGGAGCTTTCCATATTTCCCCACTGCCGCAGCAGTGCCCGCTCCCGCAGGAGCATTTTCCATATTTCCCCACTGCCGCAGCAGTGCCCGCTCCCACAAGAGCTTTTCCTTACTTCCCCACTGCCGCAGCAGTGCCCGCTCCCACAAGAGCTTTTCCTTACTTCCCCACTGCCGCAGCAGTGCCCGCTCCCACAAGAGCTTTTCCTTACTTCCCCACTGCCGCAGCAGCGCCCGCTTCCGCAGAAGCCTCTAGTTCTCTCTCCTAAGCCTCAGCAGTGGCACTGCTGCGGCAGTGGGGAAAAATAGAAAAGCTCCTGCCGGAGCGGGCACTGCTGGTTTTGAGTGGATGGGGCTGTACTGACATTTAAAGGGGGTGGCCGATGAGGGTTCGTTGAGCTTCCTCGATGTGGGAGCGGTCAGATCGAATGTAGCTCTTGAAAGTACTTCAAGCGATGTCCAGCACCCACCAATTGTAAAGTTCTGCATATTTGGGGGGTTATCAACGCTCCTCTCTGGCTGCTGTCCCATACTAATTGCATCTTTGGGGGAGCATTTTGGGTCCGGGCTTAATCCCGAGCTCGGACCCCTCTCCCCGGCCAGGGGGAGTACCCCGGGCTCGAGAGTAATTACCGAGCTCGGAGCCCTCTCCCCGGACAGCACGCCAAATACGCATAAACTTTACTCGGTTCATTATAAGTAAGTGTGAACTCGTGAAAGTAGATTCAGTGATTACATTTTACAGTGTAGAGGTGCTCCCAGGTGGAGGCTGGGATAACCTGCGCAACATAGATTCATACATTCCCAATGTCAGACCACAGAAGATGGCATTTATCTCATTCCAGATGAAGTCTTTGTCATTCCACAGAAAACAAGCGGAGTGGAAACTCACTCTGAGACCATCATGTCATGGCTGGAACAGAAAAGCTCCACATCAAGATCCATCAATGCAGATGTTTCCTTCCCATCTGTACTAAACGGAAAATTCTCTGAAGAAAACACACGCATGAAAACACACCAAGTGAGAGAGAATTCAGTAACAACACGAGTTCAGGTAAGTCAGAAAAGTGGAGAAGTAAAAGCAGCATAGTTTTTAAAGATTTATTTTATTAGGATAGGACAGTATTTAGACAGGAAGTGAAGTCGCAGAGAGAAAAAAGGGGTGGTCAGGGTCGGGAAAGGTCCGCAAGCCAGGACTTGAACTCGGGACATCCGAAGCATGGTGCTATATACTGGCACACTACCCACAAGGCAATTAGCACCAACGCAGCATGTTTTTTTTCAATGTCAAAAAAAGCATATTCTTTCTCTTTCTCTATGTCTGTCCAAAGTTAAAACCTGGTTTCAAGTAATTTTCTTAAACTTAATAGTAGTAAAGCTAAAATTCTTCTCATAGGTACAAAAATTAATTTGGCAAAGTCCAAGGGATTTTCCTATGTGCGTTATTAATCACATTAATGTTACTCATCCAGCCCTCTCAACGAATAGTGCTGCTATTATGGTTCACGCTTTAGTCGCATTACTTATTGATTATTGTAATGCTCTTTCCACAAGCTTATGCACAAAAGTTAGTCCAGAACTCAGCTGCACGAATCATCTCGTCTTTGCTGGAACATATTACTCCTGTTCTTCAACATATTGAATTCAAATTTTTCTTCTTGTTTACAAGGCATTGTATAACCTCACATTTCCTTACATTTAGATTACATTTACTTTTAATTATTTAGCAGCTGCTTTTATCCAAAGTGACTTGCAAATGAGGAAAATAGGAGCAACAAACCAACAAAAAAGCAACAATATGTAAGTACTGTGACACGTCTCGGTTATGTAGCAAGGTTTTTAAATTTTATAAAAAAAAATGTTTTGATAATAAATAAAAAGAATAAAAAGTAGATAGAATAGAAAGCTAGTGTTAGAGTGGTCAAGTTATTATTATTTTTTATAATAAATAAAAAGAAAGCAAGTGGATAGAATAGAAAAAGAATAGAGAACGTTGTTAGAGGGTCGGGTCAAGTTTTTTTTTTTTTTATAAATAAAAGAAAACAAGTACGCCTAAATATTACAGAAATAGAATAGAGTTCGGCAACGCGAGGAGCTTGGCAGCAGACCAAGGGTCTTGCTCCCTACTCAGAGAACATGGGTTCCCCAGACGTTCTCTTTCATAGGTTCTTTCAATTGTTTAGGGCTAGGGTTCACGCTAGGGCTGCACGATATTGGAAAAATATCACATTGCGATATTTAGTTTTTCTGCGATATATATTGCGATATGAAAAAAAAATTGGGAAAAATAATCAATGATGGGGGTGAGTAAATCAGCACAGAAAATAAACAAATTACAAGCATAGATAAATATAATAGAACAAAGATACAAATGAAATAAACAATGCGTTATATTTTTCAGGTAGGTCTAACAGTATTCAAGTTCAGAAATTAATAATCAAATGTAAAATAACACTGCATAGTCTTCACTGTATAAATTAAATCTAATAAATCTGTGTTAAAGCTACAAAAGTGTTTTGTTGTTTTATTAACATTCTGCATATAAATACTGTAATAAATACTGTAGAATACTTTAGTTTTTACTACAGTAAACTGTAGTGTATTGTAGTATAATATACCCTATAGTTGTAGAAAACTTAGTAGAGTATTGGGTAAAGTAATTTGTTTATATTACTATAGTTGTTATATTACCACAGCAACTATAGTTTTTATATTACCACAACAAATTAATTCAAGTACTTTACTATAGTATGGTTCAAAAACACTATAGTATTTACTATAAATTACTATAGTATTTTTTTCATGTGGGTCATTTATGACGTACTGACAAAGTTCAAATGATTTGTAACGGTCGCTTTGTCACATCCAGTGTAGACAGACTGTAGATGTTGCAGCAAAACACAGCTATCATGTTCGGTGTAGACACGGTGTCTGTGTGTGAGCAAAGAAAACGATCAGCATAAATAATAATCAGAATCGCGAATGTGCACATCGTGATATCGATGCTGAAATGATATATTATGCAGTTTCAGTACCGAATGGTATCGCGGTCGGTACTTTTGACAGCACTAGAGAGGACCTGCCACTACACAAATGTCCTCTGGGGGACCTCTCTAAAAAGAGCTTGAGAGGAAGCCACACTCCTGGTGGAATGTGCCCGAACACTGAGAGGTGAAGAAAGACCACGCGCCTCGTATGCCAATGAAATAGCATCCCTAACCCAGTGAAAAATTCAGTACTTCGATGCGGCAAGCCCATGGTGGCCAGCACCAAAGCATACTAACAGCTGGGGAGATTTTCTCCAATGGCTAGAGCAGTCCACGTAGAGCTTCAAAGCTCGGGCAGAGCATGTGAAGTTTCTCATCGCCTGAAGCAAAAAGAGGAGATGAAAAGAATGAAGGGTGACCACCTGAGAGCGAAATGATGTAGGACAAAACATTGGGGACATAGCCTGGCCTGGGTTGTAAGGTTACTTTGACCAGACCCGGGGTGAAGTCCATACACACTTCACTGACAGAGAGAGCTTGCAATCACTTCAAAGAAGTTAGCGCCAACAAAAGCGTAACCTTGAGATTCAGAATCCCCTCTGGAGCTGACTCCAAGGGCTCAAAAGGAGCTTCCATTAATCCCTTCCATTAATCTCCCCAGGGAAACTTCATCCAACTCTCTCCAAGTGGCGATGGCCGCAACATAAACTCTCAGAATTAACTTTATTCGTCAGGTGTGCGCAAACACATGAGGAATTTGTTGTGTTTTTTTAAGGTGCTCCTTGTACATACATAATGTGTATGAATCTGGAACAGTAGATTTATGTACAGATTTGTGCATTATTTACTCTATATGCAGCTGAATAAATAAAGAGATATGCATATGTATTTACATAATACTTGGGAAAGAGGCAATAATTAAAGATGGAGAATGAATTACAGAAATTAATTACAGAACACAGGTAATGATTCATGTGTTAGCTGTTTAAGCTGGAGATGGCATGGAGGAAAACTGTTTTTATGCCTAGATGTTCTAGTGCACAGAGATCTGTAGCATCTGCCTGAGTGGAGAAGTGCAAACAGGTTGTGTCTGGGGTGAGAGGGGTCTTTGATGATGTTACCTGCCCGTTTCTTCACTCTGGAGTTGTACAAGTCCTGAAGGTTGGGCAGGTTCACACCAATGATCATTTCTGCTGTCCTAACAGATCGTTGCAGTCTTCTTATATCTGATTTGCTGGCTGACCCAAACCAGACAGTTATAGAAGAGCACAGAACCGACTCAATAACAGCTGAGTAAAACTGTATCATCTGTGCCTGTGGCAGGTTGAACTTTTTCAGCTGATGAAGGAAGTACAACCTCTGCCGGGCCTTTTTCACAATCGAGTCAATGTGAATGTCCCACTTCAGGTCCTGAGAGATGGTAGTTCCTAGGAACTTGAATGACTCCACTGCAGCCACAGTGCTGTCCCTGATGGTGAGTGGGGGGAGTGCAGGGGGGTTTCTCCTGAAGTCTACTATCATCTCCACAGTTTTGGGCGTGTTCAGCTCCAGGTTGTTGTGACTGCACCATACAGCCAGCTGCTCAACCTCTTGTCTGTAAGCAGACTCATCTCTGTCCTGGATGAGACCGATGAGGGCACCAGAATGCACTATGGGAAGATGGGAAGAAGGCAAGCCGGCAGGGCAGTGTGATGCTTTGGGCAATGTTCTGCTGTGAAACCTTGGGTCCTGCCATCCATGTGGATGTTACTTTGACACGTACCACTTACCTAAGCATTGTTGCAGACCATGCACCCAGGAACCTGAATGACTCCACTGCAGTCACAGTGCTGTCCATGATGGTGAGTGGGGGGAGTGCAGGGGGGTTTCTCCTGAAGTCTACTATCATCTCCACAGTTTTGGGCGTGTTCAGCTCCAGGTTGTTGTGACTGCACCATACAGCCAGCTGCTCAACCTCTTGTCTGTAAGCAGACTCATCTCTGTCCTGGATGAGACCGATGAGGGCACCAGAATGCACTATGGGAAGATGGGAAGAAGGCAAGCCGGCAGGGCAGTGTGATGCTTTGGGCAATGTTCTGCTGTGAAACCTTGGGTCCTGCCATCCATGTGGATGTTACTTTGACACGTACCACTTACCTAAGCATTGTTGCAGACCATGCACACCCTTTCATGGAAACGGTATTCCCTGGTGGCTGTGGCCTCTTTCAGCAAGATAATGCACCCTTCCACAAAGCAAAAATGGTTCAGGAATGGTTTGAGGAGCACAATGACGAGTTAGAGGTGTTGGCTTGGCCTCCAAATTCTCCAGATCTCAATCCAATCGAGCATCTGTGGGATGTGCTGAACAAACAAGTCCAGTCCATGGAGGCCCCATGTTCTGACTCTGCCTGTTTTAGCATTTATGCTCCCCCTACTGGTCATTTAGTATTCTACCGCTTCAATTTATGTTATTCAGTTTTCTGGTTCAGAAGAATAGCGTGCACAGCACATGATAGCGCATGCTTATTTTGTTGTGTCTTCCCATTATATTAACAGCACTTAACGAGGCACTGCCTGTAAAAGTAAAGTTTGATTATTTAAGTTATTCTGTATGTTTATCAAAGATTCCATGTGGAAATAATCGTCTTCATTACGTGATTGTTAAATATGTAGTTATGTTTATATTATAATACCTTTGAGCTGCTTAAGCATTTATCTCTCAGTATATTTATATGTGTAAACATTTTGTATGATTCTCATGTTAGATAGAACTGGGTCAACATTTTTCATATAACAGTTTATTTATACAATCTTTAAGTTTTATTTTACAGTTTTACACATTTTACTCAGTAAATCATCTGAACTATGACTTCCTGGCATCCTTTTATTGAGTAAAAGGATTGATTAAAAGTCATTTTATTGAGTAGAAGTGTTTAACTTGCTGGAAATGAAGCCAGTAGCCTACACCCCACCTCACAACTTACAAGACTTAAAGGATCTGCTGCTAACATCTTGGTGCCAGATACCACAGCACAACGTCTGGGTTCTAGTGGAGTCCATGCCTCAATGGGTCAGGGCTGTTTTGCCAGCAAAAGGGGGGCCAACACAATATTAGGAAGATGGTCATGATGTTATGCCTGATTGATCTAGGCTATATATGAAGAGTTCAGATGCAAAAGCCTCTAAGTGCCGTTTGAAATTTTCTTATAAAATCAGCATTTTTTTATCAGGCTCCTATGTGTAGATTACTGAATATAAGACATTTTTCACTTCCAGCCTTCATGAATAATTATATATCAATAAGGATTGATTAAAAGTCATTTTATTGAGTAGAAGTGTTTAACTTGCTGGAAATGAAGCCAGTAGCCTACACCCCACCTCACAACTTACAAGACTTAAAGGATCTGCTGCTAACATCTTGGTGCCAGATACCACAGCACAACGTCTGGGTTCTAGTGGAGTCCATGCCTCAATGGGTCAGGGCTGTTTTGCCAGCAAAAGGGGGGCCAACACAATATTAGGAAGATGGTCATGATGTTATGCCTGATTGATCTAGGCTATATATGAAGAGTTCAGATGCAAAAGCCTCTAAGTGCCGTTTGAAATTTTCTTATAAAATCAGCATTTTTTTATCAGGCTCCTATGTGTAGATTACTGAATATAAGACATTTTTCACTTCCAGCCTTCATGAATAATTATATATCAATTATAAATGATTAAATACAAGATTAATAGTAGTTATTAAGATTGATGTCGTGTTGAGTGTTGAGCAAGCGAGCTGTTGGCATTTAGAGAGCACTGAGGGGGGCATCAGGTGAGCAAGCTAGTTAAACGTTGCACATGCAAAAGAGAAGGTCTGCACACATCCAAAAACTTATTTAAAAATGTTTTTTTTATAATCTAGAGAATGTCCACTCTACATTCTAAAAAAGAACCCACTAGTGAGCTTAGCAACATAAAAAGACCCGGACGTCCACGGAGGACAGCAGTGGTGGATGATTAGAGGATCCTCTGGTAAAGAAAAATCCTTTGACAACATCCAGCCAAGTGAAGAACACTCTCCAGGAGGTAGGTGTGTCACTGTTAAAGTCTACAATCAAGAGAAGGCTTTACGAGAGCAAATACAGAGGGTTCACCACAAGGTGCAAACAAGGCCAGATTTGACTTTGCCATAAAACATCTAAAAAAAAGCCAGACCACTTCTGGAAAAACATTCTTTGGATGGCTGAAATTAAGATCAACCTGGAGAAGGCTTGGAACAGCTCATGATCCAAAGCATACAACATCACCTGTGAAACATGGTGGAGCAGTGTGATGGCATGAGCATGTATGGCTTCCAGAGGTACTGGGTTACTGTGAGTTGTTGAATGTAATGGTTGTTTGTTTGCCAGTCATTCTGTTCTTTGTTCCCTTTGGGTTTTGCTTTGTTTGTTCTAGTTTTTCCGTGAAATACCTGCACATAGATCCTTGTCTCTGCCTGTTTTCCGCAGCTTCTCCACAACGTTATAGTTTATCACTGGCATGTCTCTTTGACTAGTGCTTTTTTGAGTTTGAGCCTATATTTAGTATAAGTAAAATACTGTTAAAATCAGATACTCTAAGACTTTTACTCAAGTTGTTTTGGAATTGGTGACTTGTAACGTGTAGTGGAGTAATTTTCACTGTAAGGTATCTGTACTTTTACTCAAGTATGGTTTTTAGGTACTCTTTACACCTCTGGTTACTGTGATGTGACAGAGGACAGAAGCAGCTGGAAGAATTCTGAAGTGTACCGGGATATACTGTCTGCCCAGATTCAGCCAAATGGAGCAAAGTTGATTGGGCGGTGCTTCATAGTACAAATGGACGATGACCCAAAACTTACAGCAAAAGCAACCCAGGAGTTTTTGAAGGTAAAAAAGTGGAATATTCTTGCTGAAGACAAAACTAAAGGCAGAAAGACCCACAAACAAACAACAACTGAAGTCAGCTGCAGTAAAGGTCTGGCAAAGCATCACAAAGGAGGAAACCCATCTCTGTTGATGTCCATGAGTTCCAGACTTAAGGCGGTCATTGCCTGCAAAGGGTTCTCCTCAAAATATTAAAAATGAACATTGTATTTATGATTATATTTATTTGTCCAATTACATTCGAGCCCCTGAAAATGGGGGGACTGTGTATACAAATGGCTGTAATTCCTAAGCATTTTATGTTATATTTTTTGTTGAACCCCTTGATTTAAAGCTTAAGGTCTGCACTTCAATTTCATCTTGATTGTTTTAGTTTTAATTCTGTTCTGGTGGCATACAGAGCCAAAATTACGAAAATTGTGTCAGTGTCCAAATATATGGACCTAACTGTATGTATATATATATATGTGTGTGTGTGTGTGTGACCCTGGACCACAAAACCAGTCTTAAGTTGCTGGGGTATATTTTTAGCAATAGCCAAAAAAACATTGTATGGGTCAAAATTATCGATTTTTCTTTTATGCCAAAATCATTAGGATATTAAGTAAAAATCATGTTCCATGAAGATATTTTGTAAATTTCCTACCGTAAATATAACAAAACTTAATTTTTGATTAGTAATATGCATTGCTAAGAACTTCATTTGGACATCTTTAAAGGCGATTTTCTCAGTATTTTGATTTTTTTGCACCCTCAGATTCCAGATTTTCAAATTGTTGTATCTCGGCCAAATATTGCCCTATCCTAACATACATCAATGGAAAGCTTATTTATTCAGCTTTCAGATGATGTATAAATCTAAATTTCTAAAAATTGACCCTTATGACTGGTTTTGTTGTCCAGGGTCACACACACAAATATATATATATATATGTTGTCACAAAATGTGGTCTATAAAACACGCACGAAGATGAAGATCAAGTTAAATAGTCTTTAATAAATCCACAAAAGGGTAATTCACAGAAGGCAGGCAGGAGACACACGTAGGGGCAACATTCACAATACCAGACGAAGACAGAATGAACAGACTTGAACTTAAGTAGGTGGGCAAATAAGGCTAATTAATAAAACACAGGTGAACAGAATGACACAATCAGACATGAGGGGAAACTAGGTCACGGGCACATAAGGCAAGAAAACACAACAAAAGTCCATGAGTCTGACATATGTTGTTAGAAATAAAATTAATTAAATTAAATTGATTTGTCAAATCACAATATGTATATGCAAGCGAAGTTCAATTGCTAACACCACGCTCACTTTCAGTTTAATTTACATCAAAGTCTGGTTATTTTTATTTTTGCATCATCATCTCAAAATGAGTCTGTTCAAAGATATGTTTTGAATTGACTACTATTAATATGAACACATAATATATGGGTTGTGTCGTAAACTGCTGCTACATGTAGTAACTGCTTTCCTTTTTTTTATTACTGTAAAGACAAAAAATATATACCTGGCTGCTCCTACAAGACATTTTTTTCAGTTTCAGGAAAAAAAAAACAATTATCTAAATTTACCAGGAAAAGGATTTCATTTTAGATGTAATTGTTTTTATCTTTCTTCTTTTTCTTCTCAGGTGCGCAGTGATCTGTACACTGTGAATGCATATCCTGACTTTACTCTGGACTCTCGCTTTGCTCAGCAGATTGGGGAAATCGCAGATGCTACTGAGAACAATCAAACACACCTAGCAACTTATCTATCAGAGAAACTCATACTTGATTATGGTACCCATGTCATCACAAGCGTCAATGCCGGGGCCATTCTGGTGCAAGAGGACTATATAAAAAGGTCTTATGTCTCTAACAGTCAGTCAGACAAGTCTTCTGTCTCTGCATCAGCAGGCATTAACTTTTTTAACAAGGTTAACTTTAATTTTAGTAGTAAGGAATCCCAGGAAACTTCAGAAACCATCACTTACCAGCAAAACATTACATATTCTTTAGTTCAGAGCCACGGTGGGGCTTTATTCTACCAAGGAATCACTCTGCAGAAGTGGCATGAGAGCACGCAAAATAATCTAGTGGCTATAGACCGGTCTGGTGTGCCACTGCACTATTTCCTCAGTCCATCGATGTTTCCCGATCTGGCAACCCACTTGGAGGGGACCAATACCGTTGTCCACCTCAGTACAGCCAACACCTTGCTGCCATTAGCGATGGCTGTCAGGTATTGTACTGTGTCCAATCAGGTGAGTTTACTGGTGGCCAGTTAAAACCTATTCACCTCCCACCATTCACAAGACCACCTCTGGTCAACATGATGGCGACAAACACTGTAGCTGTGATGACAGAAGGTGATCGGGCCTGTCTGAGGGTTGGAGAAACCAAAAAATGGAGACTGTCAAAACCTGGTGAAGTCAATCAAATGGTCGGAACGTTCGAGACATTCTCTACCCGGATGTCAGGAGGTGAAAAGGCTGGAGTGGCCTGTGGTGTAATGACTTTTATCGCAATTGTGGTGGCAGGTATTGTCATCTTAGTGAAACGCAGAAGGAATTTTTCTAACTTTGTGTCAAGAAGGGGGTATGAAGAGATACACTGTGATGGCCAAAATGGTGTAGAAAGTCATAGAGAGAAACAGAATACAAATGAAAACCCCACTCAACCTCTGCTGCCTTAGTTATGTCAGAGTGCATTAAGATTTGTTAATTATTCTAAAAGTTAAATCTTAAACAGCTTTGTAATCAAAATTCACAATGATTAACATTTGCCTTATTGATCCTGTGTTTTAATGAGAACATAGGCCTATCTGCAATTATATGTGTTCAGTTCAGTAAGACGGGTTCTGAATGTTCTAAAGATTTTTTTTCACTGTGTGTTTTGCTTCAAGGGACATTTGTGTTGTTTTTACTTTCTTTTTTATAATAGTTTATTCTTCATTTATAATAATTGATTCATTTAATTATTTAATTATTCCATTGAATAATTTAACCATTTATAATAATAATTTTAAGCCATTTACATGTTAATTTCATTGATTTATACATTGATTAGTCATTTATATTATTGTTTTATTATTATTTTTCCATTGTTGTTTAGTCTTATGATGTGTGGTTTCAAGGTATATTCGTGTTCATGAGTTGAGATAAGAGAATGTCTCCACTTCAAGGTTTTTAACATCAAGAGAAGATGTTGTGAAGCAGTAATTTTCCATTGCTATTGCTTGTGGTATAATAACACTTGTTGGATTTGTGCTGGTCAGATGAAGCCTAAGCACTGAAACATACGCAACTAAGACTATTCAATAAACTCTGCTTCTTTTTTTATCATCATCACTTTGTCTCCTGCTTCTGCTCTTCACTACTCTAAGACTGTTAATACGTTCTGTGTAGGCCTATAAGACAAAACACTGGTTTTGGGTAACAGACAAGACTTGCTGTGGTTTGGGTATTAAACAACTTTGCTGACTAGTTGTTCTGTTACCAGACAAAACTGATATTTTCTGACAGGATCTGGTGTCCGGGGATGGATCTGATATTTCTGACATGGAGGCATGATCTAACAGTTCCAAATAAACAAACTTGTGAAACATTTTTTCTGTATTCTTATTTCTGTGTTTTCTGTAAAGACCATCGACTCTACCGTGTGACTCCACCGGGCAGGGACACCGGCAAGGGACATAAGTATCACTTTTTATTTCTCCTCTTTCCTACTTGTTTCACTTCTGTTTCAGTTTTTTATAACCACTTACTATGTGTCAGTAAGTTGTTGTTATTTTAGCATGTGTGTTTTTAGGATTACTGATAAACTAATGTAGTTTGATTTGTATTAGTTATCTATTTTAGTTTTAGTTACAGTTGTAGTAATGTTGTTATTTTATTAGTTTTTTATTATGTCTGTATAGGCTTTTTATTTAGTTTTAGTTTTATTTATTTTGAGTTATTTCAGTACTTCAACATACAAAATGGAAATGAAATAATATATATATATATATATATATATATATTGAATGCATTTATATATATGAACATGTATATGTATGTGTGTGTGGCTGTACATACACACATGTAGTTGTTTTTTTGGTGTTTGGCTTAGTGTTATGTTAGAATCATTATTATACTCATACCATTTGTTCTTTTAATATTTTGAATTGTTTTTAGCTTAATTTTTTTGTTTTCATTTAAATGGTTAGTTTTGAAATGTTGTTGTAAACATTTGTCATTTTTATTTAATTTCTTTTATTTTCTTAAATGTGTATATATATAGTATTTATAGAGTTTTAGCTTTTAGTTTTAATTACTTTTTCTTATTTGTAAGTCTAAATGACTAAAAGTAAAAGTAAAAGTATTCAGGCCTAGTGTCTGAAGTCTCTTTTTAATAATGTGGTCTTGGCGACAAATAGTTATAACTACGACTGATTTGAATATATGGGATTATTAGCCGATATCATACCATATGTCATATACTCGTAAGGACAGTAGCTTGGAAATAATATTTCACGTCTTCGAATGCATTCATTATAGTCAGGGGTGGATTTAGTGATTTGGGGTCCCCAGGCAAAATATAGGAATGGTGCCCTATACATTCACACACATTTACCTAGTTCTCTTTTTTTTACTTTGTTGTGATGCTTGCTGCTGCACAATGGTGCCCCAGTTGTGTCCAACGTACATGTTATAATGACTTTCTTTAGAGGCACGTTGCAAACAAACAGGTCCTGAAGACACACAAGAGGATGATGAGTACTGGCATCCATTTGTACTCAGGGTCGTGCCAGTAGTGACGTCACAGACTTTTGTTGGACAAAAATATTGTATTGTTTTGACGTGCTTCAGACAAAGGTCATGCAGGAGGCATTACCCATAGCTGGTCACTGTTATACAGTAACAACATAAGTAACTAGACTAATTAAAGATCTCCAAGTACCTCCCATAAGTGTAGTTTATCACATTAACATGCTTCACTAATGTTTCGGCATCTGGCACCATGGTGCATACTTAGGGTTAGTTGTTGTAAATTGCATGCAGGTCCTCTAGGTGGTAGAATTTTATACAGTTATATAGCCTACTCATACTAGTCCTGGTTAACTTTACCCTTAGAGAGTTAAATCCTGTGATTTACGAGATGCCCAGTATGTTCCACCAGGATGGCCTCATCAGCACTTTCTGTAGAAAAAAATACAGCTATACTGAAAAACATGGCTCAAAATGTATTCATAGATGGTTTAATGTAGTAAACATGATGTTTCTCTGCTGAAGTCTGAATAGTGGCACATACTAATGTAGTCTTTGTGTTTCTTGTGTTGCTGACTGTGGTATGAAATAAGAAAAATAAGTTGGGTGATATCACTTGTTTAAGTGTGCGTCTGAAAGCTGAAAGATTATGCCAACTGAGTAAACTTCAGCAGACCGCACTCAGCCTATGTCAGCAAACTGTAGAGATAAAAATGTACCAGTGGAGAGAATCTGCTAAGGAAAGCAGAGAAATGTCAAAACAGTTCATATGGGTGTTGAGCTCTGCCATGAGGACAGAAGAAGCTGGAATGAACAACAGAGAAAGGAAACAAGGCGAGAGGAGGAACAGAGAGGGAGAGAGAGAGAGGAATCCACAAAGCTGAAAGAGGGGGATTCAGGTCCCTCATTCTGTGGTTCACAATAAAATCCTCTTAAATATTTAACAATAGATGAGGGACCTGAGGATATGAATGAAAGAATCAATGGCATTCTGGTTTAATTGGCTGATTTATTCTATAATCTTTGCTTTTGAATGTGCGACATGCGTGAGAGAGACCATATATTAAGCTTGGGGCACAAATACCTGCAGTCAAAGCACCTCATTTTGGGGTGCAAAATGTTAAGGATTGCTTACAATGCATGTCTGTGGAAGAAGTCATCGCGCTGGAATAAATGTCAAAAAACATTTTCAAAAGTGTAGAGTTAAGACTTATATGTGTTAACATGTGTTAATAAAGAATAACAATTTGGTCCCTCAGTAAATTCTCTTTGCCACCTTGAAGAATTCTCAGTTACTTTAAAGTGTAGACGGCCGGGAAGTAAGAAAACACACAGTCAAATGTATCCTCAATACTTCAATTTATTCATAGAAATACAGATATTATATAGGCATATGTCGAGGGGAGTTTCACCCTCTTAACCAATGAGGATATGAATAACATACACGTAGGATCTTTGGCCAAGAACATGTGTTTATATAAAATGGCCACATGTACAGAAAAACATGGAC
The DNA here is from genome assembly GCF_001515645.1 of Sinocyclocheilus grahami. Lineage (NCBI taxonomy): Eukaryota > Metazoa > Chordata > Actinopteri > Cypriniformes > Cyprinidae > Sinocyclocheilus > Sinocyclocheilus grahami. Next base: position 768,386 of record NW_015505254.1, on the reverse strand, counting down.
ATATTAGGAATAGACTTTTGCGAAGAATGCTGAACTGTCTTCAGAGTTTCATCACAAACCTCATTCCTAGCTATCATGTCCTTATTTGGGACATTTGAACCAAGAGAAGCTAATGTATACATTTAAGCATGCATACCTCGCATAT